>NC_142374.1:4155000-4422500 GCF_059441005.1 Hippichthys cyanospilos
AATGCTTTGCCGAAGCCTTCTTTACCCAAGTGACGACTGTGGCGAGATCAGAGCGTAGATCGGTTACTCTTCTCTGTGTTTCTCCCCCCACCTGCTGACATCCACGGGTGTCATGCCACTGCTCTCGCATTTTTGTCCTGAACGGACAAGTCAAGCTGTCTTTTCCTTTTCGTAACGTGTCAATGTCCGCCGGAAAAATTATCCACGCAGCCTCGTTGTTGACAACAAAGAGGCAATAAGGCGGCGCTTGACGAAAGTGCGTTTGAAAGTGCCAACACGCAAAAACGGATGCATACTATATCAAATTAGAGGCATATCTAATCATTTTAGGCCTTGTAAATGACATGATATTATTTATTTCGCATTTGAATCGGTGTTATTCAAACACAGATATGTGGAGAAATCTGGTCTGGTTTTGGGTTACGTGGCTCTACTCCAATATGGGGGTTGAAAATGAAGAGGAAAGAAAGCTCGACTTGTACATGGAGTAATACGGTACTTTTTCACTCATGACATTTTGGTTCCTTGTCAAAGCAATCATTTTGTTGGAAAGATCAATGTGATTCCTGGGTGTCCGGGAATGTATCACTAGCCTTGCCTTATTACTGACTGTATCACCCAACTTGGGCTGGCTTTGAAAGGGTGATAACATTGTCCAATATAAATATATTTTGACTTTCAACCTCTTGAAATGTACAGTGGCATCAGCCCTATCCATACATACATATATACATTTATTTTGGGGCGTGGAACCCATGCCCCCTAAATGTACAAAGAGTTGTAAAAATGTGATAATCGCATAAGTAACTATTCTAATTCTATTCTAATTCTAATTCTAATTTTCATCAGATTTGACGCAACTGCAAGGTGAGGTTTACCCGCTCCACAAAAAAACGGCTCGTTACCCAGGCGTTTGCATCCAAATCGCCGGAAAGCTCGGTTTTAGCGCTTTTTGGGAAGTTTTTCTCGTATCAAGGGCAAAAAAAAAAAAAAAAATCGGGCCGAATTTTTACTCGTAAAGTGAATATTTCATGTACACAACCGTTCGTATCTAGGTGTTCCACTGTATTGATGAAATTGAACGAAGCATATTTATTATGAGTACTATGACTTCTGAAGACTGTTGCATTATGAGAGATCAGGCTAAGCCAATCATCAAAGTCATTGAAAGGCTTGCAAATGTCATAAGTTGGCTGCTAGCGCCACCTGGGGGCTTTGGGGTGTTAAGACAAACACTTTTATTGCGAGTTTCTGTTGAATAGATTTATGCAAAAATCGGGGGAAATGCATGATAAAACTTTGGGTTTTCAATATTGCCAAATGTGACAATATTTCTCATCAGCCCTATATGGACTAAATTTGACATCTATAGGGTGTACCTCTCGACATTCCGTTTGTAAGCATTTAGAAGGGATGGAAACGTGGCATATTGAAAGTCGGCATGTTTTGACAAGCTGTGCTATATTTTACTCTCCTAGTGTTTTTTTTGTATGCTTTTCCTTTGATATCACACATCAGAAACATCAAAAAAACCTGAGATGGGTCAAAATTTTCCCCAGGGCTTAAAGTTGATGGTAATTGGTGAAAAGTTTCAATGACAAAAACGTCTGAAAATGATGTTATGCTGTTCACCACCATTTTCAATTACATGTACAGTACTATATTGTTAAATATTCTGAACACCTTTTTGTATATGCAGAATACTTAACATTCATTAGGGCTCTTTTTAGCTTACGCATGTTAGCTTACACATGTGGCAATGTTTTTACAATGTTGACGATGGAGATTTTCTTTACATATACCATTAAAGTAGTTCAGAAAAAACAACCAAGTTCCAGTAATAAGCATCACTTCCAATTTATGTTTGACTGATTTTCTATTTTATTGTTGACAAACGCACACCAGGTGCAGCTCAAAATCCACAAATGTTGACTAAATGAAGAACCTTAATATTTGTGAAACTATTCTTAAGTTATTGTCTCTGTTAATATTGTGCTTCCACTAAAAAAATATAGCACACTTTAAAAAATGAGTTGCCATAAAAAATGCTCACAACAGCATATTTAATTGGAAATTGCAGAAATCAGCAAATGAAATCAGCTACTAATAGTGTGTAAAAAGTATAAAGTAGGCATGCCATTCTAAATGCACCAAACCGGTGCCCAAAAATCAATACTCATTTATCAAACGCGTCCACTGCTTCTATAAGAACACATTATTTAATGATCACACTATACATAAGTGTAATGTGTCTTATACGAAATACAAGTATAATGAATAAATGTGAACAACTTTAAAGGTCTCGAGTGATCTCAAATGTATTGCCTGTAGGACCTTATCTGGAATATTATGTAGAAAAATAATAACTTTCCCTCTCTTGCATCGTTTTGAAGGGACAATGCTTTTATTTGGCAGATACAGAGAGCACGTATAGTATATAAAACAACATGCTCAATTATCATGTTTATCATTCTAATTCATGCGTTTGAAAATAAACGTAACATACTCTCGTAAAAGAAAGCAATGCATTCCTATCGATGAGGCATTCTGAGATGGCTCCTGTAGGGACAATGGCAGCCAGCAGGGAGCGCTATTGGGCCTGATTTGTACAGACTCTTAAGAGGGAAACCCTTTTGAGCATAAATGAAGGCAGTGTTTTTGGCGTTGTTCTTGTACATAGTTTGACGACATTCTTTCTTTTTGCTTCCACGTCGGCAGGCTGATCTAAATTACAACGTACAGGAAGACCCAGCGGCCTTCTACGGAGTCACTAGCCAGTATGAAAGCTCAGAGAACATGACCATCACCTGCTCCACCAAGGTCTGCTCTTTTGGCAAGCAGGTCGTCGAGAAGGTGGAGGTAGGACTTTTTTCTCTTGCGCTCCCTTGAGAAATGGATTTAAGTTGTTGCCTGACTCGTTTCACTTTTCCAATAATTTATCATGCCTGAGTTGTTGACTTGTTTGTCAAAACAGACAATTATATCAATATTTAATATATTTGTTGAAAATTTTCATTAACTTTTGAATGGGATCGCCTGAATGGGATCCGTCTTCGAAAAAGGTCACTTCCTGGCCTCTGTTAGAATTTGATCTGAAGAATGTGTGGTGTTTCCTTGGTAGAGAACATTAAATAATCCTTGATGATACCCACGATGGGAATATTCCTGTTTAAAAATGAAGAGAAATATACAAAGGTAGTAATTACCTGAATGTACAAGAATAGCAATTTTGACAGAAAGCCAATAAAATAAAGCTGCCTGTTCTAGAGCTGGGGTTCTCAAACATTTTGGAATCACGGACCCCTTTTAGAAAGCAACTTTTTCAAGGACACCCATTGCAAATGTAAGTAGGAACAAACAAAATAAAAATAAGAATTTAAGCCAAACATAAGCACCCTTTTTATTCAGCAACATTTTCAATTTGCCAACAAGTATCTTGGTTACTTTTTAGCTATACTGAAGTTTAGAACATAAAAATTGCTACTTGCACATATAGCAAACTAGGAAAGGTTGCTGACAATTATTTAGTCAAAAACAGCATTGTAAAATAATATGCCGCTTTAGCGTTGCTGGGTTCACCACCTCGTTAGCAAACAATTGCAGACACAAAACGCATTTGACACATTTAAAAATTATTACATTTTTCAAAAAATAAACTGGTAGAATTGATTGCTTTATTGAAGAGTGATTGAAGAAAAGATAAGATACACCAAACATAACTCAGATAAGTCCCATATGCAAAATCTTACTAAATGTATACGAACCGTGTGGATGAAATCAATCACATAACTGAGTTACAAAGTACATTCCTATCGATACAAAACGTTGATTAGATACAAACGAGTATGATTGTCAATGCAAAACATTTGCATATGCTAACATTTACCAACAGGAAATACCTAGCACAAACAAAAATGCCAGCTAAAGCTAAACGCATACAAGGCAACACTATATAACATGCTGAAGATAAAGACTACCATTAGCCGGCATGTAATCTACAGTTACAAGTTGGAAAGACAAATGACTAAATTTGGGCATATTAGCATTAAGGACTACATTCCAAAGAAGAAAGCACAACTCACAGGTACTCGTGGGCCAGATCTCACAAAGAAAAGGAGCAACGCGTGCGCACTGACAGCAACTGCTCCCAACTGAAGCCAAACCGTCCTTCCCCACCACAAAATGCACTATCCACAGCGGCCAGAGGTGGCGCCAAAAACAAAGACTCAGCCAAACCAGGCACAAATCTGTACCTGTTAAAAGAGAAACTTAATCAGGTCCACTTTCCAGGAAGACTCCCAAATAACATCTTGTCTCCTCCCTCAGACGGAGTACGCCAGGTTTGAGAACGGACGTTTTGTCTACAGAATCAGTCGCTCTCCCATGTGTGAATACATGATCAACTTCATCCACAAGCTCAAACATCTGCCAGAAAAATACATGATGAACAGTGTGCTGGAGAACTTCACAATTCTGCTGGTGAGCATACGACGCTGTTTAACCTTTTGTGTTCAAGGATACATTTTTGATGATTTTTCAAATTTGGGGTTTTTAGGTCGTGAGCAACAGAGACACTCAGGAGACCTTGCTGTGCATGGCCTGTGTGTTTGAGGTGTCAAACAATGAGCATGGAGCGCAGCACCACATCTATCGTCTTATCAAGGAATAATACTTTTCGTCTGCACACGCACACACACGCACGCACGCACGTATGGTCTTTTTGCGGTATGAGAATTTGACATTGAGGTGAAAGTCTCCAAATGAAAAGTGTCTTTGAAGCAGACAACTCCCCTTTAGGAAAAACAATTGCTGCACCATCACAACTACAGCGAGACAAGTTCACCTATGAAATATGTGAGATCACAGATGACCAGGAAGAGTTTCCTCACATGTACAAGTACCAATCAAAGGTTTGGAAACACATTCAAAAAGTGTGAAAGAGGTCAAGAAATTCAAACTTTTAACGCTTGTTAATGCACGCCTGTGAACTGAAAGTCATCATAAAGCAGACTGAGAAATGAACACAATGTGAAAAGCTGTTATCTGAGGAAATGGTGCAGACTTTAGACAGTTGATATTCGAAAACATTGTGTTTTGATTAACATTTCTCATTTCCCAAATAATTCCATAGCATATTTTTCATCTTAATGCCAGTGGCTTAAGTACCGTAGCTCCCCAAATGTAGCACTTGTGTAAAAGACACACCCTTAATTGAGGGGTCACTTTGGCAACAATGTCAAAAATATAGCAAAAAAGAAAAAATCTCATCTTTTGTAAACCCTTCCTATTTTCTTGTGTTCATATCCATAAGTTGTATATTTGTTGCGCGTTAAATTAAGCGTGTTTCACATTCCCCATATTGTGAACGGTCAGGGAACGCATCACTCGTGTAATTTTGATTGCGCTCAAAGCTGTTGTCTTTCCTTTTCCTAGCGACACGGTTCGAGTACATTTTGCCACAAATACTTGAAGTTGTGCAGCATCCGTGTTCCACCGAGTTTATGATTGTGTGTATATGCCAAAAGACCGCAATAACTAAACAAGTCAAACTGTATCACATTTTCATGTTCTCCATTCTTCATATTTTCAATTGAATCAGGTGGAGACATCAGAACTTTTTCCTCACGGTTTTAGTTATATTATTGTGTGTGAACAAGGATAGACTCGGACAGTGGTTCTGTCTGCTCACTTCTTTTATTGGAAATAATGCCATAACAACCTCACCAATTGCTTCAAAACAACATGAGCTGCTGTTAGCTGCCACAGGTACTTGATGCTAACAGCCAACTGGCGTCCCCCTCCTCAAGCTGGTCCCATTACGGTAATTATTTTAAGTAAAAATACGGCCGTTATAAAAATACACTTCAATGCGTCAAAACTTAGCTTGTGTGGCTGACAGATCAATCTTCGTCAAAAGGTGTCGAATTAAAAAAAAAAAAAGTCACCATTTTGACATTTGGCCTTCATTTTTTGGGGAAAAAAGGATGTCTTACATTTTGGGAGTTACGATGTTAATCTGCAATTCAGGAACTTTTTAAATAATTTCATCTAAGTGCGTTTTTCCAAACCTTTGACAAGTACTGTTGATAAAATGTTTTATATTGCCTGAAAATGTCACCTCTTCTAAAGCCTTTGTCTCCATTCTCTGCCACTTGTTTTCAGAATTTCTTTGTGTGTGTGTGTGTGTATGTGTGTGTGTGTGTGTGTGTGGGGGGGGGGGGGTGTTGAAAGATCAGACCCTGTGTATCATCAATAACCATAGTACGTTCATGAGAGGATATAAGACAACCACATTATCTTCTAGTACAGTAAAGAGGTGATTTTGTACAGATAGCAATTTTCAATTGTGGAGGTGCAGTCCTGTATAAAATACGGTTTGTCCTAAAGAAAAGAATCTACATTTTTCTACCATTTTGTATGTTTCTTTTCAAGGGAAAAATGAAAAGCCTCTAAATATTGCAAAATTATTACGAATCTCTCTCTCTCTCTCTCTCTCTCTCTCTCTCTCTCTCTCTCTCTCTCTCTCTCTATATATATATATATATATATATATATATATATATATATATATATATATATATATATATATATATATATATGTGTGTGTGTGTGTGGATACACACACTATATTGTAATTCCAGGAATAATGTTTAAAATGTATGTTCATAAGAAATTATAAGCAAGAAAAAACAATTCAGGTACATTTTCTTGGGGGGGGCAGCACTGATTTCGATGTACTGATCTTGTGAAATATGTTGTAAAGAATCTTCTGGAAAGCACTGTGAATTTTATAAACTATATAACACAGTTGCTCATGATGTCCAATAGGGATCATGTTTTAGATCAAGACACACACACACACACAAAAACATATGATGTCCCTCCGAATAAATGTTCAGTTGACTGGCACCAGCTTACTTGAGCTTTAACACACATTTGGAGCAGCTTATGTGTTTGGAGACTGAATGTCTGGTAATGCTCGTATTGATCATTACAGTTCACGTGCCTCTTTTTCTTTTTTAACTATTTCTTAGTTGTTGGCTAGGGCACATCAAACACTGTCTTTCCTGTTCGGTTACTCTCTGTTAATGAAGAAATGCATTTATGAAAAAGAAACCAAAAGCTGGGTAGTGTAGCAGGAGATGTATGCTAGTTGGTCCATGTCAAGTTATTGGCATGAAGTGCCTTTGTCTGCAAACTAAAGTGTCTTCTCTTTATCACTTTTTTTTGGACAACTGTTTAGAGAATGGGCCATTTCTTATTACGCATTCTCTAATATCCCACTAATGTTAGCCATTTTAATAATGTAATAAAGGTCTTTGGATCATTTGGCAAGAAAAAATATTTTGTCAATTTAATGTACATCTGTTTGACTTTGTGTTCTGATC
This sequence comes from Hippichthys cyanospilos, assembly GCF_059441005.1. Taxonomy (NCBI): domain Eukaryota; kingdom Metazoa; phylum Chordata; class Actinopteri; order Syngnathiformes; family Syngnathidae; genus Hippichthys; species Hippichthys cyanospilos. Next base: position 4,162,389 of record NC_142374.1, read on the forward strand.
TTGTTGCATGTTCCCCATTGAGGGATCGTTATTACAAGTGCTAAGAACAACTCCCTTAGTCTCACTGTGTTTTAATGCAAGAAACGGCCCTCATGTGAACCGCTAACTGCTAATTGTTCTTTAGATTGATGAGGTTCAACAGCACTAACATTTGTTGTTTGTTCACAGCAAATGGTAAACATTCACGGACACATGCTTATATTTGTGTGTGTGAGGATTCGTGCATTCACTAAGAAATCAAAGTGAATCCAGGCAAAACTGGAAAGAGGAAAAAAAAAGCACAGCAAAAATGTCATAAAGAGCAAATACATCAAATGTAACATGTTCCTCATATGGTTCCATCGTATTTAAATATACTTTTGGGACACCTCAATTCGCTTGGCACTATTCCAGTCCTCACCAGAGCCCTACTTCTGAAATGGTGATTATTTGATTGTTTGTATTTGAAATGGTGTCAAAGTTCACCTGTTAATTTTGTGAATGATTGTTGTGTATTAATGTTGTTTTAGGAGATTAAGAACCATATATGGTACAGAAGTCCAGTAACAAGTTCCCAAATGGCCTTGAATATTTGCCTCCCACTGTTTGAGTCATGGGAGATTTTTTAGGGTGTTTTGTATGAAGGTGTATAACGTTTATTACAGAAGTTGTGTATATCTTTACCGTTCTAATTTCCATACAATTTGGTGAAAAAGAGAACACTGCACATTAAGGATCCAAACGGCAGTGATGTGTCTATTGGTAGCGCACAGGGTCTGATCTTTGCTTTGTAACGTTTTCCCCTCATGGCTCTAAAGTATGTTAGGTATTTTCTAGCTTTGTAGAGACTTTGTATGCATATGCTATTCACTTTCAAATAAATGGCCAGTGCTAAATAATGTTTTGTCAGCGGTCATCTGTCTGCATCCGTAATCACTGTGCAGTCGATATTTTAACTTCATCTCCTGAATTAGAATGCATAATAACTTTGTGAGAAACTGTATTTTGTGCTTGGTAGCAGCAAACAGAATATATTTATTCGCTAAAATTCTATGGTGGCCAAAGCAAAGAATAATTTACAAACGTCAAACATATAATGGGCGTGTACCGTGTCTCTTGTCCAAAATGAAATCCTACAGTACGATCGCTCTCGTGTTGTGCCCTTTAAGAACACTGGAGGGAGCCAAAACCTAAGGATAAACATTGTCTGAACCGACCTAAAGTTATTGTTATAAATGAAATAAAAACTGAATACACTGGGTCATGTCACGCATTCAATTTAGTGAATTAAGAACAGTCAAGTTAAAATACACTTGAACGAAGCGTAGTGCCTGAAGGCAGATCCATACCGATTCGTTGACTTTATATTTTTCATTTATATATATTTACTTTTTTCCTTTTAGATTTAGCTCATTGTGTATTATCTTTTGTTTTCTCTTTTAGATATTGTTGGCCCCATCAGTACCTATGTGTGTGCGTGTGTTGGTGGGGCGGGGAGGGGGGGTAGCTAGTGACCTCACAGGAAATGAGTTCAAAGATGTAGAAAAATAGACTGCGTTATCTCACAGTCCAGACGCACCCTTAGCAACAACAAATCTTCCTTATCAAATCTACTTTTGTCCACATACACTCCTGCAATGTGTGTGCGTGTGTGACCTGCTCATGAATGCTTTTTATAGGTGTTTGTCTCCCAACACATCTCATGGATTCTTTAGTGTAGAGTTTTAGGAGGAAAGCAGACTAATTACAAAAGGGGCCCTATTTCACGCTGGGGGTGGGGGGAGGGGGGTGGGTATGGTGTCATAATTGTAACAAAAGTATTCACAAAAGCTTATTTCAATCCATGATTTGTCAATTAAAAAAAAAAAAAACCGTTGTTGTGACCAGTCACAAATGCGTAACGAGGGTCTCAAATGTGTGATGAGAATCTACAAATGCATAATGTGTGTCACAAATGTGTACGTTGATTTGTATGCGTAAATACAGAGTTAAATATTACATAGATCTGAAAATAGGACGACCAGTAAACACTTGGCCTCCGGACTTTTGCAACAGTCCTGCCGCAAACGCGTAAGCGAGTTGCACATTGCTCCGTAGCAACTCATTCAGACCACCAGGGGACGCTACTAATACTCCAAAAAATGCCCACCTTGGCAGCTGTCTTTTTGACGATACAATCGAACGCGTTTGTTTGTTTTTCGAGAAAAACAAAAACAAACATGGGCGCACCTTACATCGACCCATGCGTAAGGATGATTTATTCAATAAAAATTATTTAAAATTAGAAACAATTTTACAAAAAGAAATTAAAACTCCTAAACTTAGCAATTTCAGGTAGAAATATGAACCCGTTGTCTTTTAGGAAGCAAATGTCTATAAAACAGCAACGTGTTCGTCTTAACTATGTTACAGCATATATGAAAACCGATGAGTTGAATTCGTGTCTTCAGCATGACTTTTTGTGAGCAAGGAGGAGGAGAGGAAAACTAGAGGAGGCGTGTCTCAAAGCTTCCAGTAGCCTCTTCTCCCACGCACACGCAGCCTGTCCCAACTCAGGCAGTTCGGCACGCAGGCGGGCAGACGCGACTTCTGTCATCTGCTTTCTCCGCCGGGGACATTGACACGATGTCCACGCAGCGGGAAAAGACCGCGCGAAGTCGACGACGGACAAGAAATAGATGTACTTACTTTCCAGAAAAACTTTGACATTTTTCCCCCTCCTTTCAGGGCTCACTTTTGGACTTCTGTCATCAGTTTGGGATTTTACCTTTCTTAAATTGACCACCACGCTGGAGTTTGAACTAAAGGGATTGATTTAAAAATTAAAATATTTCATTTAATACAATAATTAAAGGGCAAGATGGAGCCGGAAGAAGGGAAAGTCTCTGTGTGGGTCTGCCGGGAAGAGAAGCTGGTCTCCGGGCTGTCTAAAAGGACCACATGTACTGATGTGGTCCAAGTCCTGCTGGAGGACCAGAACCTGCGGCAAGGCGCCTCGGCTGCGATGCTGTCCGGACCACCTCAGTCCTATTGTCTGGTGGAGAAATGGAGGGGCTTTGAGAGGATTTTACCCAATAAGACTAAAATCCTACGACTGTGGAGCGCCTGGGGAGACGAGCAGAAGAACGTCCGCTTCGTCCTGGTCAAGAATGACGCGTCAATTCCCAACAACGGACCCCGGAGCGCTGAGGCTCGGGTGGTCCAACGTTTGGAGAACTGGGGTCCCGGCGGGGTGATCAGGGCCACCGCTAGGACCTGTTGGCCCGCTGCGGCCACCAACTTGTCCCAGGAGAGGCAAAGGCGCATTGTGAGGAAGGCCTTCAGAAAGTTGAATAAGATGAACAAAAAGAAAGAGCAAGCGCTTGGTCAAGATAAGAGCTCCATGGAGAAGATGGAGACTTTGGTCCACTTGGTGCTTTCGCAGGATCACACCATCCGCCAGCAGGTCCAGAGACTTAAGGAGCTGGACAAGGAGATTGAGAGCTATGAGTCCAAGGTACACTTTGAGCGGATGAAACAGCACGGGCTCAACTACGTGCAGGACACCTACTTGGAGGACTCTTCTGCATTCCTGGAGGACCGTACGAGCAAAATCACTCCGGAAGCACTGGCCCAGTTTGAGGAATATGCGCGGCGGTGCGAGGAGGTCGTAAGGTTGCAGGAGGAGCTGACGGAGCGAGAGGCGCTCATGGAGAGCATCACGGCAGAGATCCAGGAGGAGCTCAACCGCAGGTGGATGAAGCGGCGGAGGGAGGAGGTTGGAAAAGGTGAAACTATTTCAGAAATGTGCCTGTCTTCTCCTTCCATGCTTGAGTGTGTGTCTGGAGAGGAGGTGGCATTGGAGGAGGAGAGGATCAAAACACAGCTCAACACCAGCCTCTACATAGGGCTGAGACTCAAGACAGACCTGGATGGAATTAGGGGCGACTTGGACATGAGTCTTGCACTCTGGGAGAGCAAGGAGACTGAACTGCTTGACCTACTGGCTAAAGTGGAGAGTATGGAAATTGATCAGGTGAACACAAAACTGGATGAGGATGATGAGGAGGAGGAGGAGGAAGAGGAGGAGGACGCAAAAACAGATGAGGGCGCAGTGGTGCCAGTGGAGAAGAGTGGCATTTGGGTGGAGCAGGCCCGAGGTCTGTCAAAGACCTGCAACATCAACGACGAGGACTCGGACACTGGGCTGAGTTCCATGCACAGTCAGGACTCTGACAATCCTCCTGTGTGTGAGTCTCTGGTCTAAACCCCGATTGAATGGACTTGGGGGGGGGGGGGGGGGGGGGGGGGGGGTTGACTGTGGCTAACAAAACACTTCAATCCACAAGTTATTATAATTGCAAAGTAATACAAATAGCGTTTGCAAAGTAAGATAACGTTTGCTTTGCATGGTCTTCAATTGAATGAGGTTGAAAAACAGCGCCACTTCTTAAGCTATCAAACATACAGTACATATGTAAATATAATATATTAAATCGCAGATGTCAAACTCAAGGCCTGATAAGTTATTTCATGTTCAATTAAAGAGTACCATATTACATCTATTTCAGGTTTCAGGTGCTAATATTTGTACCAAAAACAGCAACCTGTTTTCATCATTTTTTGGCCCTCAAGCAGCCCCCCCAATCGATCCTTCTGCTTAGGTGACACCAAGCTGCCTATGATATTGGCTCCAAACACCATATTCATGCATTTTCCTCATAGTTTTAACACCACCACAACCCAAAACATCAAATTAAATCCCCCAGTTTGATTTTGTTTCCGAATCGAAATAACTGTTAGCATGTAACATTTTTTCATTGTTTTTTTACATTTTTTAAAACATTTGTTGTGTAATTTTACAAAATAGTATCTGATTTGTTGTCTGTGATATATGCTAAAACAATTAAGTAAATTGCAAGGCATTACTTTGCTAAATAATGTCCTACAGCCATTCAAGTCGGAGTTGTACATCTCTAATATTGATGGAGAATTAAGGGTTTGTTTCTATCTTTTATGATGGATATATTCCATAAAATCATCATCAGAGTAATAGCTTTAGATATTATAATATACACTGCTGGATATGAGATCAATTTACTTCAGCCAAATCTAAAAATAAAAAAATAAAAAAAACACACACAATAATTGTCATTAATCATTACAAACAAATCCAGGCTGATTCATAAAATGCATATGCATTAGTTAACATCTGATTATTTTTTGATGTTAAACCAGTGATTTAGCAAATTCCAAAAGTAGAGTAACATAATACTTCCCTGATTGATGCTGCAAGGCAGCATGAGGATAATGACATTGTATCTTTCATGAGTCCAAATTTTAAAACTGTTTTTGTATCTCTTTCATTTTTCTGTTAAACAAACAACAAAACAAATCCAAACAAGGTGGGGGACACCATGAAAATGTTGCCAGCCAATTACAGAGCACACAGAGACAAACAACCATTCCTGCACCCAATCAAAACAAAGGGCAATTTAGTATGTCCAATACACCTGCTATGCATGTTTTTGGAGTGTGGGAGGAAGCCAGAGTGCAGTATTAGATTAGCCTAGATTACCTTCTGTCAACAAATTGCCAGGTGTAGCAGGAGAACGAAATTGAAAATGCTTAAAGTACATTTGCATTGGCCTTAATAGTAATAATATGGTTTATATAACATTAGCTTGCTCATGTGGAGCTAAATTAAGGGCCATTTTGTCTGGCTCTCTTAAACCACAATATGGCAACACCTAACTGTTTCATATTTGCTGGCTCTGGATCAGGAACTCGGAGGCTCCAAGAACACTCAGATATGTAATGAGCGCCACTGTGGCTGCGTTATAGCACATAATTACACATGTCTCTATGTGTCGAAATAAACAGCAAAAACCTCTGGCTTGTAGTGTGTTTTTTTTTAGCTTTTTTCAGTACAGCGGTCATGTCTAAGAGTATTTTGAATTTCATTTCATTTCACATTAACTCTTTCAGCGCCATGAACGAGAATTTTCATCATGTAAAATACTGAGGTTGTGTGCCAGCGACAAGATTTCTTATCAATGTTTGGATAGATGACACTCATGACCAGCGCTCCTCTTAATTATATACCAATACATCACTTTTATAATGTAGTTATATACGTACACAAACTGCTATTTTGCCATCAAAAATACATTTTCACTGTTTTTGTTCGTTTTACCAAAGGGAAGGACTGTTGAAATATTTCAGACGCTTCGAAAAAAAACATTTGCGTCAAAGTGTATATGTACGAGGATTTTTCTCCTTTTGTCCAAAATAGCTTGGTGTCACTCAAATAACCTATTTTCAAACAATGATAACTAAGAACGGAATAAGGCAGAATCTTTCTTTGTTTTTCTAGACATATGGTACCTCCAATGACAGATGATAGACAATGATAGACAATACGATATTCTGTCAGCCTTGAAAGATGCACCAAAATGCTCAAAATCGGCCATCACTCTAGGGGCTTGCCTTTTCAGATAACGCTTGGCACAGAATGAGTTAAGCTACTCTTCTTTGGTTTTATGGTGAATTAAAAGCCCAACTGGGGGCCACAGTGAAAGGTGTGTGAATTGAAGTGTGTATGAATAAATATATGCCTATGCTGGTCACACATATTTCTGTGTAATCTTTACTCCCTGATCACTCTTGCATGAACTTCTGCTTTAATCATGACAGACTGAAAGAGAGTCATGAATAGACTCCTGCGAGCTCATATTACCATGCAGTAACACACCTGCACACAGCCTACGGGTGATGTCTTCAAGGCTCAGGTCACTTCTCACTTACCTTCTCTGCTGTCTTAACATGCAGACATCTTTGTTCTCTTTTACCTGCAATTTAAGAAAAGGTATTGCATTTGATATTTTTTGCTGCATTTCCCTTGAAATGGATATGATTTAGTTTATTATAAAAACAATTATGGTGCTGTTAAAAATGGATAAAGATTTTCTTTTTAATCATCAGTGTATAAAATTGATATGTAATATGCTTATTCTGTGTGACGTATATTATGTTATTTCAATTTTGGGGGTAAATTTTTACAATGTTTGTACAGTACTTTTGTTCTTTGACGACAGATATAAAATGTGCTGTATCTCTCCAGGTATAAGTGCACAATTTAATTAAATCTAATCAAAGGTCTTTAAAAATATATGCAGTTTTAACTCCAATATTCACAGTTGAGTTGATAAAATTCTATCACTGTGGCTAAAAGAAAAAACAAATGAAACCACTACAATATCGCTGCAAAATTGTTGATATAAGTAGAAATTGTTGGAGCATATTAGCACCGGTTTAGGGAGTGTTTAGCGTGTTGGTCTTGCAGTTAAGAGGCTCTGGAAGCACCCAGACCCCTAATGAATAAAGTCTTATAAGAACACAGTTGGTTGAGTGAATTGTGTAAATCAGGGGTGTCAAACATATGCTTCACGGGCTGGTTCTGGCCCACAAACAGGTTTAATACTGCCCGCAAGATGATTTTGTAAAGAATGAAATTGAGCTGATTTTTTTTTTTTTTTTTTTAATAAATGAGAAACTTGATTTTTTTTTTACAATTAATAGTAATGTTAATGTCTTATGATTAATGTTGATGATGTGCTTGCACTATTTTGGACAGTATTAAAAAAAGAATAATAAACCTGAAGTTATTCTTTTAAAGTTATATTATTACACAGTATACAGTACCATGACAAAAGCCAAAAATGCAACTGTTTGGTGACATCTGTCGACAACAGAATCGATTAATATATTAATGCATTTAATACAAGCAAAAGGTTTTCAACTAAATATTAAATTCCCATTCCAGTCTTGCTATTCTTCATGACCAAATGGTTGCATTTTTATTGCAAATAATGCTAAACCCAAGTGGCGCCTCAATCTAATTTATTTAAAAAAAAAAAAAACACTTACACCATAACTCACAGGCGTCAACTCGAGTCCTCAACTGCCAGCATCTTGTATGTTTTCCATTTTTCTAACCCCAACACACCTGATTCAAATGATTAGCTTATTAGCAAGCTCTGCAGGAGCTTGAAATCATTCCTTATCCTTTGAATCAGGTGTGTTGGGGTTAGAAAAATGGAAAACATGCAGGATGCTGGCAGTTGAGGACTGGAGTTCGACACCTATGCCATAACTCATACCTGATATCAGGTATCAGGTCTTTTCTACTTCTCTTACCAAATTGTCAGGCGCACGCACCTGGGCATATACACACACACAAAAAAAAACCTGCCAGGATGGCTCAGTGCGGTCTGTTAAATACCCAGAGAAGGTAAAACTAGACATGCCAAGGCACAAAACTAAAGTTGCACCAGTTTTACTGCCATGCGTACATGAGCCCTAAAATAATTAAAACACTCACTGTTCTCACTGTTCCAAAACCTTTGACATAAACCTCCAACCAATATTTTATATCTATCTATCTATCTATATATATATATATATATATATATATATATATATATATATATATATATATATATATATATATATATATACATATATATATATATATATATATATATATACATATATATATACATATATATATATATATACATATATATATATATACATATATATACATACATATATATATACATATATATATATATATACATATATATATATATATATATATATATATATATATATATATATATATATCCATGCTGATTTCCTGCCTATCCCAGCTGGCTTCGGACAGGAGGCAAGGTCACAGTATACAGTGCTGCTAAACGCGTGGCGGCACGTCAAGTGTAAACCAAGCTGGACTTTTCCTGCAGGGTTGTTTTCACCGTTTTGAATTTCACCGTAAAACAAACGCAGAAAAAAAACATTTCATATTATGCAACAGAGGGATTTTTCCCTTGTATAAGGACGTAAGACAGAAAGGTTTCAATGTGTCTTTCCCAAATGCAAGTTTTGTTGTAGATGAGTTTCACTATATTATCAGACGAAAATGGGACGAAGCCATAGTATCTGGAGAAATGTTTGCAAGCACAGGAATAAGTTTCAAATTCCAAAGAGGAAGGCCAGAACCAGGATTTTGAACCCCAAACTTCAGAACTATGAGGCAGACCAGCTAACCGCAGTGCAACATGTGTTTAATAGCAAAACCCAATAGTCCGCTTATGGACAAATCACTTTCAAACTTTGACTGCCTTGTGTAGATAACACGGTCTCCCCGAGGCCTCTGCCTGTCGACTTTCTCATGATTCATGTCAAAGTGTCACTCGATACAAGCTGCTGCCATCCAACACCATTCGTCTCATTCCAACAAACTGCTTGTCAACGGGGAACATGTTTTCATCATGCGGTCTATTAAAGATGGTGTGTGGTTGCTAATTCTTGACTTGATTCTTGTCTCCTTTGATTTTGGAATGACACAACTGACTCATTCCAACAGGTTCATTTGATCTCAACAAGCTGCCTCAGTTACCATTTCCTTGTATCTATGGTTAACTTGAAACACTTCCAAACTGTAATCAAAGATGATAATGCCTCTCTGCCCATTGATGGGTTTTAAAAGGGGTAGTTGCCACTGGCACTGATGTTAAAACTAGCTAAGTCACTGAATTACTCTTATTTGCCACCTCAACCAAGAAGGGAATATTTCCGTTTTTATATGCAGTATATTGTGAAACAAAATTAGAATGAATCCTTGTTTGTTGTTTGTATAACATACTGTATTATAAAAAATACCAGTTGGCTGGATTTACATTGCAAAGTGTGCGGCGTGAACAGAAAATGACATGGAATTGGATATCTTCAGGATAGAATCATGCCGCTTTCGAATGGACTAAATCACAATTGTGTCAGCTGTATCCAAATGGCTGCTCAGCATAAAACACAAACTGGATATATGTAACCATCAATGCAAGGTTATATTACAATACGCCGACTGCTTTCGAATATTGAATTTGTCATGTTCAAACAAGATAAATAACCACATTAAAACTGCTAATCTTCACTAAAGCACTGTTAATCTTTACTAGGGCTGGGTATTGGGTCTCAAAAGTGTATTGCGTATATTGCGATACAACAAAGGCGTATTGCCATATATTGGCCAATGTTTGGTTAAAAAAAAATCCATGACACATATTAAAAAGACTGAAAAAAACAAAAAGGGATATTTAAAATAGACAATTATATTCATTCTTTTTGAGAAACCACACATCATTGACACCTCTGAGCACACATTAAACATACTTTAAAAAAACAACACATATAACATTTTTTCATTTCAATCAAGCGTATGCTCTTGACTGAGTTAATATGTCCCTAGCAGTTGGGAATACTCTTTGAGATAGCACTCATGTGGCTCAAATACATAAGTAGCACTTTGTCACAAGTTCCAGCACAGGTGACAGTGGTCTTCAACCGTAAATGAAACAGATCACCTGGGTGAAGGGTTGGTGAAAAAAAACAAGGAGAAATCTATTGTAATTTATCAAATACACTGCAAGATACTGTCACTTCACTACTGTCACTTCAGTACGTTTTTCCCCTTCATATCATAAAAATTACTTAGCATATACAAGAATACAAAACAAAATTAAACAAAACTTGAAATCTCACAATTTCTGTTCAAAATAAACGCAAGATGGGATTCTACTACTCGTTAATATGGCTACTCAGATATTATTGCGCTTCTCGAGAACACATACAAGAGCTTACTGCGGAAACCTTGAGCAGGAGAGTTTTCTTTTTCTGCAGTAGGACGTAGAAGACAAATTGCCCAGGTGCCCAGCTGGATTGGAGGAAGACGCTGCAAACACATTTTGAAGGCGTTGCGTGCATGACCAACACTCACACTCAGGCTACGTTTGACCTGAACCGCAAACCCGATGTGACTCTTGAATCCTTGAGGTGAACGTTTGTCATGTAGAAGTTGGAGGCTCGCATTGAAGGATTCATTGCCAATTTGGCTAATTGAAGACCATTCAGAGTCTCATGCAACGAACTCTAGGTCGATCACACTAATCGGCCTGCTTCCAAAACAATGTCTATTTGGACTCTTTCCCCAAGATACGACAATCTTTTCCCTCCCCATTATCGGGTGGCCTTAAGACAGTTGGATGGACTGGACTGTCAGCTCAAGGCCAATCTGATATACATACATATACATTCAAAGACTTCAAAACACACACTCCTCCACTTTTCAATGTGGCCGCTGGTCCTAATCCCCACCCACTTGACATGACTACGCTGCAAATGCGCTGGGACCACTGGCCGCTTCCAGCCGGCCCCGTCACGGTACACCTCCCCGCCGCCCATCCTCTTGCTGCGTAAGATATGCTGTTGTGTCCTTTTCTGTTATCGCATATGGAGGAGTTTTTTTCCCGTACTTTAGCCTTGGCCTCCATTTTGGGGCGTAGCCGAGGACTCTCCTAATTTTGTTTTCCTAATGTAACAAACCTGATTCAAATGATGAGCTTATCGGCAAGTGCCGCCTGACAAAAGTCCTGATCATTTAAATCGGGTGGAGGAAGGAAACAGCCTCCCTTGAGGACCGGAGGTGCCCACCCTTGGTGAGTGCTGATACCGTACTTATTCAGCCAATTGTTCAAGTCGATTGTATTTTAATAAATAGAAACAGTTAGTGTACATTTTCCAAACAGACATCATACATTATCATGTTCCCAGTGAAAGGTTGCATAAGGATTTTAATACATAAGCACAAGTCACTGAAAAGAAGGTAACCTTAGAGGACACTCCACCCAGAGGAACTTTTGTTCTTATGATAGGGTTTTCCATGTCCAGCGATTAATCGACTTATATTTTAAAGGTTCAGAATGTCCCGTTTCTCCTTCGCGCATCCAGATTTGTCCTAATGATAAAAATGATGTTCTGAATGACCCATCAGTGTTACTGTTGATAAAAGGTGTGGTGGGACAAAGACTTCTTACACAAAATAGCATTTGGTAGTTGTATTGTTTTAGTGTGGGGGTAGCTCAGTGAGATGTCATAGTTTGCTTCTCTTCACCTGCAGGTCACAGAGTTACATTTTGCTACATTACAATATAACAGTATTGTAAACTTAAGGCATTAGACTAAGACTGTATTGTGTTCCTTTTATATTACTCTCAGCATTCTAAACGTAGCTCATTACACATCCAGTGGAAGGTTGGCTTAAGCCTAAAAACGGTACAAAGAATTCAATCTGTATTGTAAATCAATCGTAATTGTGTTAAGTGACATATTTATTTAGTTTTGTTTTTTCCTAGTTGGTGAACAGAATATTATACAGTATATATATATATATATATATATATATATATATATATATATATATATATATATATATAATATATATATATAATTATAATTTATTTATTTTTTATTTATTTATTTTCAGGAGCAATGAAGTGATCCCATGCCAGCTGCAGAAAAATAAGTGAGATTCTGGCACATCAAGAATTCCCAACAATTGTAATACCTATTCTTTTATTGATTATCAAAAAAGACCAATATCTAAATTTAACCTTGAAATAAAAAGCGGCAATTTATTAGATTGGTTTCCAACATAGGAGGCATGCTGGAAGACTGTCTCACGGTGCAGAGGTTGTGAGTTTCCTGTGTGGAGTTTGCCTTTTCTCCTCGTGTGTACATAGGTTTTACTCCGGGTATTCCGGTTTCCTCCCAAGTTCGAAAAACCTGCCAGGTAGGTATATTGGGCACAGTGAATTGTCCTTAGGTGTGTTTGCGTGTATGAATGATTGTGTGCGCTTTCACTGATTGACTGGCAAATAACTTCAGGGTGAACCCCACCTCCAACCTGTATATCGGGAGGGGGGTTACTTTTCCGCTTGTCCTGCTGACCAGTATTTAAATAAATTGAACTTCCCAATCAACAAAAGCCATGATCTGTTCCCTCTGAAACCTTTTCAGATGCCCGTGTAATGGTCAGGGAAGCAATGATAAGAATACATTCATGTTAGACAACGACCCAACAACTAACTGGGAACTAAATTATACTCACACTGGATTGGGAAGACACAAAACAGCTGGACAGGAACCAAAGGCAGGGGAAGCTGATTGGTTGAAACACGGGTGCAGGTAAACACAGACAGGTGGACACAATCACGCTATCGAGAACACTTAGAAGGAGGACAGGCCAAGGGAAACAGAAACATGAACTAAGAACATGAACAAAACCCACAAAAAACAGAAACCTGAAAGCTGACCTGAAAGATGACACCCTCAATACATAAGCTATTTAATTATGGACACACTTTTTGAATTCCCCTGGAAGTAAGAGAATCACTAAATCTTTCACATTACGTGTTCAAAGCAGGACACTTAATAAAATGTGAGCTGACAGTTAAGCTCATTTGAACAAGTACTGTAAAGCAGACTTCCTTGAATGTAAATGGCAAACATAGCATTGTGGATATAACCTCAATGGGGATTAGATTTTACTGTGGAATATACAGTAGATGCTATGTCAAACTGTTGATAGTAAAGGGAAGTATGTTAACTTGATCCATTTTCATTTATATTCCATCAATGTCAGAGTGCACGCTATAATGCTGGCCTGGGCAATTGTTAAACCTTGGCGTAGCCATTGTTCATTAGCAATAAGGTTAACCTAATATAACAGTGAGCCCTAAATAACATGTTCCTCCGCCCTTGATTTATACAGCTTGTCAGTGATATTATTTATTTAGAGGGTCAGAATGTGCCAAAATCCAGCCCTTCTGTAAAAGCCGCCCCTACGACAATGACAGAAGACGCTCTCATCATGAATAATGAAGCAGGAACAGCTTGTAGGGCCAGGCTGCTGTTCTGCCTTGTCAACTAGCATTAAGACAGGCAATGATGACACCTTTTTACTTTGGGAATCAAACTGTGACCTAAGCTACTCATGCTCTGGGTCATATTTGCATGTCACAGAGACAAAGAACTTTAAAGATTAGAGCGTCGTACCATGTGCAAAAATGAATATAGGCCTTTTCCGCTGTTCAAATATTTTTAGATGTTATTGAATGTCAATGATATGTTTACTTTACAATCAAATCTTGGTCCTGACCTGTGTTTACATATAAGTGAAAAAATGTGGCTCTGCATGACCACCTTCGGATAAAAGGAAAACACCTTTCAATGGTAATTGTGTATATAAGACAGGGGATATTTGAGGCTTTGGACAAAGTCATGTTTCGTACTTTCGTACTATTTATATTACACTGGTATGTGCGCTGACTAGCCACTAAGCTGGTTAACATCTCCTGGTCTGCTTCAGTGTTGGGCAAGTTACTTTGAAGTGGTAATTTACTTATTAATTAATTAATAATTAATTAATTACTTATTACTGCCATTTCAACGTAATTAGTTACGTTACAATATTACTGCATTTGATATGTAATGCAGCACACTTGCATTTATTTTATAGTACTTTCAGCAACATAACTGGAAATATGGATTTGCCATTTTAAATATCAATGTTAATATTCAAATTCAAGTTCAGTCGGTTAGGTTAAAGATAGACATTTCAAAAAGAGATAGTTTCGGTGGGGCTAACGTTAGCAGCTAGCCTACTTCATCGTTATTGTGTTTAACGTACTGTTTAACATGATTTAATCTATGCTTCATCTTGATACACATTGACCACAGCTATTTATAGATTCTTATTAATCGCAATTGTACAGTGAAAAATAGTTAGCTTACTTATATCTTCTACGCACAACGTACTCTGACATGAGTCACATAACGTCTTGAGGTGGCATCCCTGAGCAAAAGCGCGTTAATTTTACCTGCTTTTTTTCTCCCCACTCTCCATCTTTGTGTGTTTTCTTTCCGTTAACTTCATGTTACTATGGCACCACTCTAAATGGTTTGTCAAATTACTGGTGCTATTTGGCAACGTGGACAACTCTTTAGGTGTGCACCTAACTATTATATTCTTTTTGTCTTTATACAGTATCTGACGAACAGAATGTAATGGGCATATGTCCATCTTATTGCCCATATTCAACCTGTCAGTTGCTGATACCTGATTCATCTCCACTGTACTAAATATTAAAGACAGCAAGTAAACATTTTGCCCTAAACATTTCTCTTCTGATCTTGCAGTGTTTTTTGCCAAATTTGGGGGGGATAAAAAACCACCATTTTCAGGTTAAAAATGCATTGTGATGGTTTGTGTTAGTCTCCTTTGTACCGAGCAAAATATTACTATTTTTGTATGTTTTATATATTACACTACTGTGTTACAGCAAAAAGGAATGCATTACTCCCAACACTTGGACTGTTTAGACTCCCATTTTTGTCGTCACTCAAACAATGAGTTGTTTCTGAAGCCTTTGAAGTCCAGCATGTGGAATTTTGTATAGGTATGTATGTCAATGGCGATTTATGTATGACAGACGGCAACACGTTCAATCAGAATTGCTTTATGTTCCGTAACGACTCGTGTTGCAGCTGCTTGACACCTGTTA
Organism: Hippichthys cyanospilos; assembly: GCF_059441005.1. Lineage (NCBI taxonomy): Eukaryota > Metazoa > Chordata > Actinopteri > Syngnathiformes > Syngnathidae > Hippichthys > Hippichthys cyanospilos. The sequence continues at coordinate 4,177,808 of NC_142374.1, forward strand.
AAATGAGCTGACATTGTACAACCCACTAACTTGCCTGACATTTGAACATAGCATATTGGAATTGCAGGTGGTGACTGGAGAGGTGTTTGTTGTTTTGTTTTTTTCCAATTCAAGGTGCATACACTTTTCTCTGCGATCAACATGTGAAAGCTGCCCTTATATTTTGGCACTCCCCCCCCCCACAAATTGTTTATTTGGCTCAAGCAATGAATAGACTGACAAAGTGGTTTAGCTCCTGTTAGTACTTTGACTGGCATTAAATAAAAGATAAATGAAAACTATTCCACAAAATCACTATGTATATTTGCTTTTACAAAACATTCTATGCCGACTTTGTATCAGATTTTGCATCTTATTCCTTTTACCCTTCATATGATCCAGATTTGATGAAAGCCTGAACTGATGGCATGAGATGAAAATAAGAGCGAGCTATGTGTGTTCAGGCGGACACAAAAGGAATGACAGGGGTTGATTTATGGAGGAAGTTGGCCTTGATGTTTATGAACTTGATGAGCCGGTTCGTTTCTCTGTTTTATTCAGCGACTTGACTCATCTCTCTCCAGCTATACTTCTGCAATCATCTGCCATTCATTTAAGGCGAAGGAGCTGATGAATTTTTTATGATTGCAGAAAGACGAAGCAACACAGAGATGATGTCTTGATGAAAACAAAGAGAAACGTTCTCCGTCATTGTTATTTCCAGCTTTATGAATCAGAGTAGAATTATAACAAAAGAAAAACAAAGTAAATTGCACATTTTTTAAATTTATGAAAAAGAGACGATGTGGGCCACAGGTATGATATTCATGGCCTGGGGGCCAGATCGGGCTGGGCATATCATTTTACGTGGGCAAATACCAATTAACTTTGTATTTCTGGCGAAAATATCAAATTTGTAAGTTGTCTTCAACTTCACAAATTTTTACAAGCATTTGGAATGTTTTTTTGCAGCCTCTGATTTCCAAATGTGCAAAAGTGTGACAGTAATACTTAAAATTGATTTGACCAGTCATAATTTGACCGGCCCGCAATCAGAAACTATTAACTACAGTGGCCCATGATAAAAATGAGTTTGACACTCATGATGTGAGCAAATCTTAAGAAAGCAAATTCATTAAAGCAATCCTAAGACAGTGACACTTAAAAAAGAGGTTTATGATTATTCCAACCTGCATTCCCCTCCCCAATGGAGTAATATGGTTGTTTTATTTGCATGAATAGATTGGAATGAGTCCTGTTACGTTTGTTTGAAAGGCTGATCTGACTTGATCAATGTTTACTTGGCTTTTAACACATGAAGTGACTTGCATGATTTGTGTGGCACATTAAAAAAAAGAAAAATCAGTAATATTCTAAGAGAAAAGAACAAACATATGTTTCTACAAAAGTATTGTCCTACATTTTTCCATCTGCTACATATCTTAACGTATTGTCCTCACGAAGGTCGCGGGCTAGCGCTTAGCTGTCATTGGGCAAAAAGCGGGGTAGACTGTGAACTGGGTACCAGCCAACTGCAGAGCACACAAAGACAAATGACCAGTCACACTTACAAACATAACTTAAAGTTCACAATACACAGTAACTAACATGCATGTTATTGGAATGTGGGTGAAAACCAGAGAACCTGGAGAAAACCCACAAACTTCACACAAGAATGACAGGAGCAGGAAGTGAACCCAGAACCTCTGCACTTCCAGGCAAACATGCGAAACACTCTTCCATCTTGCCGCCTATATAACTACATTTTTCTAATGATTCCTTATCATTATCAGAGTTCAGATTTTTTTTCTCTCTCTTTCTATCAAACATTTAGATTGTTAAAAATGTAGAATGGACTCCAAACAGATATGATATGGTATAGTCGTTCAAACTGCATTATGAATGGTGTAAAATGCTGAAAGAAATTTATAGCAATATTCTTGTTTAGAAACTGCTGGATATATAACCAGAACAACTGTGGCACAAAAAAGTGGACGTTAAAACAGTGTTATCAATCAATCAATCAATCAATCAATCAATCACATTTTATTTGTATAGCCCTAAATCACCGAAGCCTCAAAGGGGTTCACAGATGAAAAGAGGTCATGTCGAGACTTTTTTCAAAAAAAGAAGTCATACAGAGACATCTTTTCGGTGTAAGGTACACAACAGCAACCCCTGTCAAAGCTCCCAGAAGGGGAAGGAAAAACTCAAAAACCCCAATTAGGGGAAAATCAGGAACCTTCAGAAGGGACCACAGGTGGGAGGAGCCCCCTTCCAGGCCCACAGGTTGAAGTGGATGCTGCACGTGCCAAATACAGATAAACAGATACACATTACAGACAAATACAGGTACACAACATAGAATACAGAAAACACAATTGTGCTATTAAGTGCAATGATGACTTGACAGCAGACGAAGCCATTGGGCAGGAACAAGAAAGACAGACCCATTACCTAAATCCTTTTGAGTATAAATGTGTTTTTAGTCAGGACTTAAAGATTTCTACTGAGGTGGCTGCACGAACTTCCATAGGTAGGGCATTCCATAGTACTGGGGCGCGAATGGAAAAAAACCCCTTGACTTCTTTTTAGCCCGTGGAGTCGATAACAAACCGGCATTTTGTGCCCGAAGTTGTCAGGACGGAACATATGGTGATGCTAAGTCGACGAGATCGGAAAGAGCTAAATCGTGTAAAATTTTATAAGTAGTTAACAACACCTTAAAATCACATCTCATGAGTATTGGAAGCCAATGCAGGTCTGCTAGAATCGGGGTATTACAGTTTTAGATGATATAATGTGTCAAAGGAGGACTTGATTCATTCATGTGTGAAATCACAATGAGCGTTAGTGAGGCAGATGAAACACTGGTGCATCATCTGTTGGAAAAACAATAGATGGAAGACAACAAACAAACTGGAACGCTGGGATTAAACAAAGGAACAGTTCATTTGACTCCATTCTGCTTTCATGAGGAATGAAGAGCACATGTCTATTTATGTCACTAGTTTTCCAGATGGAGAGGACCAGATCGGGTGTAACAGCACCCCCCCACACCCAAAAAATAAATAAATAAATAAATACAATTATTTGATGCCCTACAATCATAGACGTTGCTAGGATGTTATATATTTCTAATTACATTTGGAAAATTTAGTCCTTTTTCAGTCAGTTCTCACCTTTTGTTGAATAAGGTTCTGTATTTTCTAAATGTGACAGGTTTCTTCATTCATGTATCCAATTCAATGGAAGTTGTGATGGGCCTTTAGTTTGCTTTATTAAGTCAACTAGGAGTGAGTTCTGACAGTATGTCAGCGCTTAAGTTTTCAGTGACACATTATGAGAATGTGAAGTCAAGTCAGCCTCTCAAGTCGTCATATCTTCTGAGTTTCCTCTGAGTCTGGGTGGTTTTCCAGTCAAGTTTTTTTGAGATAGTTTTCCAGTCAAGTTTCTTTGTTCGACTTACCGATGCTCGCTGTGGTTACGCTAGATTTTTGTCAAGACTTTGTAATTCAACACTTCTCTGTCCTGTTCAGTGATTTGGATTTTTTTGGAGGCAATTAGAAGTGGGACCCTAACAACATATATCGAATTATTAAATGAGAATTTAATGAATCAATTTCAGGCTATCAATTGAGTACACGCATACATTTCGGTGACAGTCACAGCTTTTGTACATTATGCTTCATTTATCATGGCGCTGGCTACATTTACTGACATTCCTGCTACATTTTTTTCTTCTCAAAGGAGTAACATGAAACTTTGGCAGCAGTAGGCGCTAATTGCAACACAGCCTCGTCTTGAATTCCTTCGTTCCTTTTAACTCGTCACGTAATTCTCGTCATGTAAAATACTTGTTGTCTGCCTGTGACTTTTTTTAAATGAATAGTGATGGCGCTTATGGCCAGATATCCTCTTATTCTTAAGGTTATTGAGCACTAGTAATAATTATGTGTGACCATTTGATGGGACTGTTGCTCTGATGGCTCAGAAAGATGTGATGTGCCTTTTCTGATAATGCTTGGCACTGAAACAGTTAATAATTAAACATTTTCATTATTAATTGATAAAAATGCACATCTGTGTGTTTTTTCACCTTCAACTATTGCACATGTAGGAATGTGGCCACTTGAACGATGATTTTGGTCATTTGACAGCAAATGTCGCGAACAAAAAGTTGCGTAGTGTCAGCCGGGTATGATGACGAAGTGGCAGACTGACGATGATGGGTTGTCAGAGGGTCCTAAATTAACCTTGACAAACAGGAATATTGCCATGGCAGAAGTAGAGTGAAAATAACGATGACATACTAACAATGACAGACGAGTGGTTGGCAAATGATGGCTTGGAAAGATTTACCGAAACACTCACCTCTGATCATATGTAATGTTAAAAATCCCAGCACTACTGTAATGTTTATCATTCTTCCCTCATAGAAGAGACTCATACAAGTAGATTTTTTAGATGGAAACAAATTCCGTGTAAACATAATTAACATACATATTGGTCACCCCGTATTACTAACCATAATGTGTTTTGATCCTGTGTCTGGAGTTTCTCAACCACATTAACGTATGCAAAGATCCAAGTACAAAGTGCAGTGTTGTGTTTATCAGTGAGGTGAGGCTGCTAGTGGTCATGGTTGTGGCCTCCAGGCAGTGCACTAATGTAAACATCAACTGTGAGTCCACATACATTGCCTCGAGTTGTCAATTCCGATATTTCCTAACTTCTTTCAGAGGCAAGCAAACGTGATGTTATCAGTTAATGATATGACTTTTGATGTGTTGTTGGTGTGTGTGAGAAAGTCAAACAATGTGACAACAGAGTCTTTCTCACCGGACTTAAATATACCTGGGTGGAAGCCAGGGAACAATTGAAGTATTTCTATACATAGCTAAATGTGAGTCAAATACTATACTGCTTCCATATAGGCTTGGGCATTATTAGAATATAGTGTAATAATCTTGATTCATTTGAATTGAGACGACTGGACTTCCGATTCAGGTGGAGCAGTGGTGAGCACGTCGTCAATGCCCCGCCCTCCTTCTTTCATTGTCGGTCCGCCATTTTTCTCACACTGAATATTGTAACCGTCGTTCAGTCAGACGACGGCTGGTCCGTCACACCAGTCCACAGAGGTTCGCGCAGGAGATTTTACTTTTTGTTTTTTGTTTTTCTTGACTTTTCTTCCAACTTCAGGCTTTGTTGCTCAATTATGTATTCACAAAATCTGAAAGAAACAGCTTTCTTTATCTCCCTTTGCAGGGGTATAACAGCAAATGACACAGCAAGAGTGCATAATCTCAAGCGAAGCAAATAATCTTATATAAAAAACTATCGAACGCAACCAAAGATGGTGACTGAACACATGCTCCCTTGCCAATTTGCGCTTGATCTTTTGCGCGCTCAATGCTCGTCCTCATCGTACTCCTACAGGAGGTACTGTGGTTGACAGTCAACAGCTTGGACATGACCGGCAAGGCAATCAGTCAATCAGCTCACTGGCACTCCTACAAGTCACGTGATTGGCTCCCGGCGGAACGTTGGCAGGAGTGGAATACAACTCCGGGGCAGGAGTGGATAGCAATTCTTGTCCTCACTGGTCTATATCGCACTAGGAGCCAATCACGTGTCTTGTAGGAGGGCCAGTGAGCTGACTGACTGATTTCCTTGCCAGTCGTGTCCATGCGGTTGACTGTCAACTAGTCAGGAGTAAGATGAGGACGAAAAAGAGCATTAGGAAGATGTTACAAAGATTTCTGTTGTAATAAATTGAAACTTCGTGTGTAAACTATGCTTCCATGGTCTTATGTTTGGTCAGGCACCAGCTCCAGGTTGATGTCAGATTTAGTTAGAAATGTGACAAACCTACAGCTACACCTACAATTTATTTGATTTCAGTCATACTGTCCCTCTGACAGAAACTATAACTACAATGTGGCCCATAATAAAAATGAGTTTGACCTCCCGGTATGAGGTTTTTATAATTAAAGATTTGAAGTAAATGTGTACTGCAGTAATACTTGTATCAAATATGTAAAGTATAAATACTTTTCACCTTTTAAAAATTCTAGTACCCACATACACAGTTCTCTTTTGAAATTGTGCACCAACATTTCAAAATTTGAAAGATCCCAGAAGAACTGGAATGACAATACTGGTTCCACTCGATTACCTATCTCCAATGCTCAACACTATTGGACTATGAAAAGTCACAAGATTTACTAATTATGCAGGTGGTTGAAAGTGATAGGTATAATTTGTATAGGATCTTGAAATGAATTGGTAGCATTGATTAGTACCAGATATTGAAAATGGATGGATAGATGTACGTTGGATATAAAATTGGGAAACAAAAACCACACCATACAGTTGAAGAGAGTACGTTTTTTATTCAGTGACCCAGATAAAACTGAAATATACACCTGTTTTAAATGTGTTTTGACCCCACAATGACTCCGGAGCTTGTTTAGCACAGTTATTATCGAGAACACAAATCTAATTCCTTTAGTGACATCGATTTGTTTGGCAGACCTTTAGATAAAGATTAGCAGGAGAATAACTCATCTCCTTTAATGTAGCAGCTCATTTGGAGGAGCCTTCTCATCTGTTCCTTTGCAAGCTTGGGGAAAATTCAATAAAGCCAAGAAATATATCATTCTAGTTAAAGACTTTTTATGTCATTGAAGTAAACAAATTTGTCATCTGTGGCAAAACACATTCAAGCATCATTTCACAAGCCCTATATTGCACTGACCAATTCATAGCTGCAGATATGAAGTGATTCGAATCACACTGGGTGAAAGCGTAAGCGACGCTCAGGATGTTCATCTGATTCCATCCTTCTCCTCGTCATCACCAAAAATGAATAGAGGGAAACAGATGGTGCCAGCTGTTTTCCTGATTGCAACTTCCTATTACTTCTACAGTGCATTTAGTATGTGCCTGTGTATTTCACTTTCCACCTCTGCTGTCAGGTGGAATGCAAATGTAGCCTCATGTGTGGTATGAAGACCTCACGTCACCATTGTTCAGCTCTTTCTTGCATAAGTGTGCGTTTTTTGTCCTTTTGCATGTTAAATGACTTTTACCCCCAAAGCAGGTCATCCATGTGTCATGCTCTCATGCAAGGAAAAACACTCTCATTCAATTATATAGCGGTTGGGTTTGTGCTGATCACATTGTAGTTCACTAGACCAGAACGAAGTGTAATCGCAGCATTTTGACAACCTCATTTCAACCCGGATCAAAGGAACTCCGGTAGGGATGACTCATACATTGCCATTTCCCTTACAAGCAACTTAGCATTTTATTAACTTAAGACCTTTCCCTGTCCTCTAGGTACAGTGAGTTCAGACAGCATAAATTAAAAAAACTAAATTTGGAAAACTGTTCGTGGTGGGTTACATTCAATATTTCGTAAATGTAAAGAACTGCAACGAGTACAGAAAAAAAACACTTAACTAAGTTAAAAAAGCTTTTTTTCATAATAACTATAATTCTGCTGCTGCTGATGACAATATATACATGCAAGTACTGTATACCACCCATTTATCTTCTATCCATCTTATTTTATTTATTTCCGTGGGCAACTGTGCAAACTCAAATCACTAGACCCTGTGACTTTTCAGTCGGAAACATTCCACGGGAATTAACAATTACCACTATACAGTTATTATGTATATATTGTATGAACGGAACTAAACCAGGACTTTAAATCACTGAACAGAACTTAATCTGTGGATAGGTGGAGAAAAAAATGTATTTCACATAATTCTCACTAAATACCACAAGAGTTCAAGCAATAAAATAGTGTTCAAGCGTAGTAAAATATGCTCAAAAGTGCTTATTAAAATGTGGAGTCCAGGATTTTGAAGTTTAAGCTCCCATCTTTGGTCATTTTATATTTTAATATACGGTGAGCCCTCGCTAATTTGCGCCTCCCCTATCGCGGCCTCAGGACATCGTGGATTTTTTTTCCCGCTATATTGTGGCGAGACGTTCTGTGAAGGTTCCCAGCATGCCAGACAGACGAGTTAGCTGTAAATGTACTTTCCATGGGCACTCCTCAGACGTCAAACTAGTGCAGTACACATATTCAAGTGAATCTTAACCCATTAAGCCCAAATTTTTCATTGACATGAAAACATCCAAATCGTATGACATTGATAACACTTTGAAATAATCGAGAACTTTTTTTTTTTTTTTGTAAAGTGAAATAGTTGATGAAAAGGTGTGACCAGTCACAACAATGTAATTACTCATTGAGCAAACACACCAAACCAATTTGAGTAAGTGCAAATGCATACATCATCTTAAGGATCGTGTCAATATGTTTATTTGAACATATTTTGCTCACCTTTTGTTTCAGAGCTTTGAGGTTGTCATATTTATCTTGAAGTGCAACCACAAAGTAAACAGCTCTGGTCATGTAACAATAATCTCTAAACATGTGGCATTGCACACGTTTCATCTACAGTACTTCATGAAGAATGACAAAAAAACTATTTATTGAGCCTCATAAATAGAATTTTCTTTACAATCACTTTTGTGACTGATAGGATGACATAGGTTAAATTATTACACCCTATACAGTAACTGTACTGTTACCTTTCCCTTTCAAATCCCTTTGGTTGTTGTTGCACAGAAAGCTGTAGTTATATTAGCAGCGCCGGGAAGTCTAATAAGGGTGAAGTCTGTAGCTGACCAAACATGATGACAATCGGTGTTTACACTTGAAATTCCCATTTACTACAAAAGAAATCTAGGTAAGAGATTTACAACACTCCGGTGCAGTCCTGCTCTTTCCTGCTCTTTATTCGAGTCTACCTAACAGCGTCTGTGGTTTGCACTCCTACAAGACACGTAGTTGGCTCCCGGCGTGACCATCAACCAATGAGGGCAGCAGTTCTAATCAACTCCCTCCCGGGAGTTGTATCTAAATGCAAAGGAAGAGCAGGAAAGAGCTGCGTTGCAGCGGAGCGTTGTAAGTCTTTTACCTAGATTTCCTTTGTTCTATTTGTCTTAAATATGTGAACTATAAATACTTCTCACATTTAAAACATTCATGTACCTACATACACGCGCATGACAATTCCGTCAGAGGAACACATGCTGTTGCCAGTGGCAAAGGCACTCTCATATTTGGGAGCAGAAATGTAACAGTACAGAGGGACTCTCCTTTTTTTCCCCCCTTGGAATGTAAGAATGTGATTGTAGATTAGCTCGACAGACAGGTTATTGGGGCAATCATTAACTCCTATTTGCTGTTTTTTTAAACCCACCACCATCTCAAACCCCCATTAAAACATTTCTGGTCTCATTTTGACATTATTGTTATTACTGTCCTATTTTGTTTCTTATACCTAGGTGTGGGACAGGGGTCCAGTGAAACTTTGGTGCAGATCAAAAACAAATTGATATATAACATCAAAACCAGTCATCTTCTCTCACATAGGTCTGGATCTCCAACTTGACTCTGACCTTTCTGTTTTGGGGTTTAAATATTCTCCTGATGTTTGTGTGGGTTTTTGCTTCATTTCACATTCCAAAACACGTAACCTCAGTTATTTAAATGATCTCACTTGCTTTAAATGTACTAAATTCATGTTTGCCCAATATGTTGTACACAGTATATAGTACATCGGTCCATCCGTTCATTTCATAATAGTTCACAATGATCGGGGTCGTGCTGGTACTCTGAACCCTGAACTGTTTGTCAGCCAATCACAAAGTACATTGTACAGTAGATACAATTAGGTGAATGGCATGCCTTTAAACGGTTGGATATCATGTTCTCTAACATTTGGTATGACATTCTACCATCTTGGTATCATACATTTAAGGACCTTGATAATTGTTCCAACAACAAAGAAAGTAATGAGAATGAAACTGGCCTGTCTGCAGCAAAAGGTACATAACATGCAATTCTTCTTTAGATCCCAGATTAGGAAATTTTCTGGGTTTTGACAATAAAACAAACTAAAAATAGAAATGCTTCAAAAGTTCAAATCCTTCTAAAAAAAAATAACATGCTACTCACAATGCCTTATTCGCTATATTTTGAACAATGCATAATAGCGCCCTATGGCACTAATGGATCATGGTTCGACTATCCCATAATCTCAGGGGGAAAACAAAACAAAACAAAAGTGTTTGGCTCAGTGAGGCTAATGTCCAAGCAGCGGTTTGAAGACTGGTTACTGATTTCATCATCAGGGTACTTCAGGTGTGCAGGTTAAGTGAACAGTGGTATGTGACCCCATGGTCATCTCTAGCTCAGGTTGTGAAGTTTGTCTTTGATCCTGAACTACAAGGTTCAACCAATGAAAGGGTTACACTCCAATGTGCATTCCAGGGCTTTTAATAGAGCATCACCAGAATGCTAAACTTGCATAAGATGATCAACAGTGCTATTCACAGGAAGGGGTGCTTCAAAAAAAGGGTTAAAAAAAAAAAAAAAGTTAAAAATTGTTCTGAATACATATATATGAAATAGAAAACCATCAAATTAATTTAGACCCGAAAAACTTTCCTAAAGATAAGGTTAGAGTTGACAATTAATGTAGATGAGACTTAATAAAGACTTAAAGAGCCCCTATCATCATATCTTTTTGGAGCTTTTAACCATGTTTACAATTTTTATTTCTCATTTTAAACAACCCCAAAATGATGTTATCCTTCCTTGACCCATTTCAGAAAATTCCTTGCTTGTTCTGTACGCTCAGCACAGGCCCCACTCCAGTAGGTATAAAGTGCTTGCGAGAACATGATGACAGAGAGTTGAGGAAACTCCTCACACCACTTCGTTCCCATACCACCCCAGCAACATATATGCATGCCCACATTATCCGAGCAGACATATGTTTACTTTGGGTTTTAAACCGGAGTTGGGGGTAGAGATTTTGCACAGAGTTGACCAAATAAACAACAACTGCATTTCATTTATTAGTTACAAAGTCTTGCTGGAAACAATGCCGACGTGATGAAAATGCGGCTGGGGAGCACACAGTTGAACAACCTGCAAGTTTTTGTGATTGGCATTGCTTCATGGAGGACTGCATGGTGAACCTTTGCCAACATAAGAGTTTGCCGTAAAGTTACAGTTAGTAGTGGGCCTTAGATATCGATCATATCATGTGCTGACGCATAAACTGCTTAGTTCTCTGATCATTGAGTTGACATTCCCTTGAGTGCAGCTCCATCTAGTGGATACATATCAGAATGCAGCGTAGTTTTGATTCCATGCGCACCTAAAAGACTTAAATTTGTGTCGTGAAAATACCACCTCAGTGACATTACTTCTGGAAAAAATAAAACTGTTAATTCAGTTTGGGAGTGAACAGAACTGTAAGAATGCTTATATTCTTTTAATAAAATTTGAGTGACTTACCTGATTATTAAATTGACCATCTAGTGGATACATAACAGAATGCAAATGCAGCCCCAGCCACCAGTGTGTGACTTATATATGATTTTTTTTTTTTTTTTTTAATGGGCCATTCATTTACAGTGCGCCATATAGTCCGTTGCACCTTACAGTGGGGAAAACTGGCGGGGTGAGGAGGAGCTCCCAGGTACGGGCGGTAGCAGCACTAGCTCAATAGTACTGATACTAACCATCCATTTTTTAGAGCCAATTATCCTCACAAGGGTCGCAGCCTTGCAGATGCCTATACCCGCTGGCTTCGGAGAGTAGGCAGGGAACACCCTGAACTGGTGCCAGCCAATTGTAGGGCACACAGAGACAGAAAATCATTCAAGCACCCAATCACGCCTAAGGACAATTTAGTATGTTCGATAGCATACTAAATGCATGTTTTTGGGGTGTGGGAGGAAGCTGGAGTGCCCGGAGAGAACCCATGCGAGCTTGGGGAGAAAGTGCATACACTACACAGGAAGGCTGGAGCCAGGTGGATTTGAACTCGGACGTGTTATTCTCTACGCCACCAAGCCATCCAGTACTAATGCTAATATAGGTCAATGTTCCTCCCACGTTTTAGGAATTGAGGGGAGAAATGTTGCCTTTAAAAAATAATTTGAAATATAGGCTGTAACAACAGCAGTCCTATTCTAATCTTGATGTCTCTTTTAGGAGACATTAAAGCTCTCCCCGTGAAACATTTGGACAATTGAAGTAAATCCACCCACTGAGAAAGTGGCGTGAAAGAATGTCAGAAATCTTTCTGAGTGTATGTTGTCTTGAATGAGTTGCTTTGTGTGTATTTGAGTCGTGATTTTTCTGAGCGGGTTGGCTATGGTGGCTTAAGCTGCATGTGGTTGGAGCCATTACCAAAGCGTTTGTAAACGGCCAGTGAAGAGGGCAAGTCTCATCTTTCCACAGGATAGAATTCAATGTAAGCATTGTAATTAAATGGCATTGGTGCGCCTTGACACTAACCTCACACTTCACAAGTGAATGACCAAGAATTTGAATGCTGTTTACCAACAACGATCCCCCATGAGAGGGCCCCTGATCATTGTCCTTTGTTTACCCTCTCAATGAACCCTAGTAATTGTTTTATTACATAAATAAAGGTCAGTGGTATGCACACCTGCAAACAAAGGCATACAGAGTACACACCATGACAAAATGAGGGAAGAAAAATAAAAACAGAATTCAAGCAGTTAGGTGAAGAGAAGCATTGTGAAGCTAATGTCATTATCGTTCTTCTTCAACATTCTTAACATTCAAAGAGCCATTTTGACTCGGTTTCCACAGAAAACATCTGAAACAATTGTGCACATGTGCAATTGCGCACTGCTCGCACACAGAAGAAAATATATGCTGCGCAGAAAACAAAATGCAATATAAAGTTATTAAATGATATCTAATATTGGATCTTAGACCAATAATGTTGTTTTCTGTACCATTTTGCATTGTGTTGTTGTTTTCTGTACCATTTTGCATTGTGACATCGAGCAATTGACATTGACAAATGGCCAGCCAATGATATGATACGTTTCACTTACACTATTCATCCAATCAAACACATCGAAAGAAACGTCCAATGCATATACACCTCGCGCTGGTTAGCCAGCTAACAACAGTGTGGAGTGAAAAGACGAAAATGCTAACCCCAATTCCTGGCAAAACGAATGAGCAGTGACACAGCCACTCAACAAGCTAAAGTAAAAAAGAAATGCGCTTCTTGTAAGATGGAATGGCTGTCGGAGTATATGCAAATAGAAGAAAAAGGGGTGAAACTGTGAGATTGTTTTTTCTTTTTCACAACTTGTGTTGTGTTTATTACCATGGTGACAAATACAATATACTGTACAGTGTCATGTCTACAACGCTTATAGCTCAAGTTTTAAATAAATAAATAAATAACTGACAAAAATATTGTGATTTTTTTTTTTTTTTGGCAACAGGTCCATCATAGATGCATGGCTCTCCCGTATCGGTCCTGGATGACGCTCATCACCTCAGCTATCCCCTCATAAATGATGGGATAATTACCCAGAAGCACATTATCGGTCCACACATATGTTTAAATGTTGTTGGACATCATCAGGTTGTGCTGTTCACATGAATTCTTGGAGTTCCGAGCTGCCTTGTGTCATCAAGCACAGGCCACGAATGAGCTCACTGGCTTAGTCCAGGGCCACAGCTAGGCCCCTGGATCTACTCAGAGCCTCCCTCCGCCCATGCTCATTAATGACAAAATGTGAGTTATGTGATATATGTAGGTCATTTTGGGGGTGACATCAGATATGAACACAGCGACTCACTGTGTGCATGTCTGAAGTTGCTCACCTTGGTCCAAAGCCTGCTCAAGGAGTTTGTGTGAATGCTCAGACACTTTGAAAATTACAGGGAACATTGGTGATGAGTGGTGCTGTAATCCAATCAATGACCAGTTTCTTCTTCTAACTTGTACTTGCATTTTCCATTATCTTAGTTTTGTTGTGGTTGTTTTTTTTAGGCGGCCCTGTAATGCAAACTGGAAAGGGTAAGCACTGTTTGGAGAGGCCTTGACATGTGTGTGTGTGTGTGTGTGTGTGTGTGTGTGTGTGTGTGTGTGTGCGTGTGTGTGTGCGTGTGTGCGTGTGTGTGTGTGTGTTTAGCTGATATGTCATGCTTTTTGAAAGGAGGCACAGTCCCTTAGGTCCCATTTCCCTCCACTTGTGGTAGGAAAATGTTGGGCTTCGTTTTTTATGATGTATCTTTGCTTTTTTTGTTGCAATTTTTATTTTTTTTGTCATGTTTTGACTTTTGTGATGTGTTGTCTTTTTGGGTTGCATTTTTTTCTCTCTCCTTTTCTTCTTGGTGATTTCTAAATTAATGTTTTGTTATGTGTTTTTGTTTTGTTTGAGAGTTTGTTGTTAATTTTTTAATGCTGCTGTGTTTTGTCTTCTCTAATGTGTTTTTGTTTTTACCGGGGTTTTTTTTTTTTTGGTTTTTGATTTGCATTTGGTTTGTTTGAAAGTACCTTTTATTTTTTAGTTAATTGATTTTGTGATTTGTACAGGGCAATCAAGATACCCTTGAATGTGAAATAAATATGAAAACAATAACAGCAAACTCAAGTGATGCTTCAAATTCAAGAATCTGAGGCTCAAAGAGTTAAAAGTTTCAATCTGGGAAGCATCTCTCAAAAGCATCCTCTCAGCACCAGACACAAAAATGAACACAATGAGTCCTTGACATGCACAGACCTGAGTCTTTGGGTGACCCAAGAAAGCCCCATATTAGTCACAGAGAGGTTTGCGCTTTGTTTTGCTGACACACAGAGTTGCACTTGTATTTCCATTCAATCTGATGATCTTAAACACAAGACCTGTATCAAATGCTTAGTTATGATAAAAATTAAGATCTTGAGTTTTGGGCTCATAGATGGCAGTTAGTACAACTGTCTTGAATTTTCCTTAAAAGCTTTCCAGAAAAAGACCAAAATGATAGAAACACCTTGCAATGCTGTTAACAAAGTTCATACCTCGCTGACGGTATTATAACTAAAGATTAATTACACTCTTGTATTGAATTTCATTGCTTAGGCTATGCTCCCAAATGAAGTGTCTTCATCTAGAGATTGGAGTTTCCTAATGACTGTTAAAATATTTACAGGGTGTCAGGTTGGGACCACGGAGGGGTGCACACAACATGCGCGCACACACAGACACACACAGACACACATTTTTAAGCAAACACACAAACACACAGTATTGTGTGCCTAGTATAGTAATACAGTAGGTGAAAAGAGCTCAGGTCGTTAAACTTTTTTTAAGCAACGTAATACCTGCCAAGAAACAATCAAGGGACACTTAAAAAGAACTATTGTATGGAATGCAAATACCATCAGTGGTTGTATAAAGATCAAAGGTTACTAACACTGCTGCACATACCACATACGTAGATGTTTAAACCCACAGTATTGAAGTAACCGTTTCACCAGGTCTTGGCAAACCTTTTCTCTGAAAACCACATCAACTGATTGAAGTATCTTCCAAAACAAGCAGCACATTAGAGAAACTCTACCTCTATCTACTAAAACATAACGATAGAGGCAGGTTGTATGTATAACATGTCACAGAACTGAAAGTCTGTGAATGTGGCAACACTGAAGTTAAAACTAAACAGCTAATATATCACTGTGCTAATGTGAATATGTAATGCGATGAAAATGTGACATTTTACAAATGGTATTTGTAATACTAGAGGTTAGAAAGTCTTCTGTCGTAACACTTGTGCAGCATTTTGACAATTTTAAGCAATTCTCTCCCACATCACTCTCAGTAATTTGGCCAAGGGATGGCACACTCCTGGTGGTGTGATTAGTGGTCACGCCATGTTGAACTTTGGCATGTTGTCGAGTTTCAGCTCCCCGGTGTCTTCTTTCAATGTTTCCCTTAGATGTGAAATGCCTTTGATGTAAAGATCAAAGGATTGGGCAAAATGCTGCACAGGGGTTGTAAATTACTTTTTAAATACGGTATACCATTAGCTCTGTACATTTGTTGGTGTGAACAGATCAACAAAATCCTCTGGGCAATGTTGTACCAATATAAATTGTCTTATACCACCCAGCACCAGATGTGTTCCGGACGTTGGATTTTAGGCTAAATCTGGTCTGTCCATTTTAGACTTGATTTAGTCCTAAAAATGTCATTGAAAACTCGATTGTGGCGCAGCCCATACAATATGGTCCATTTTTAGTCCAAAAATAGTCATTGTCAATAGGGTTGTGTTTCGGCCATCCGATGGAGTACAAACTTGATACTTGTTAAATACAGCCGTCATTGAAAACTGACCTGTGTCTTAGCTCATCCAATGGAGTCTATTTTATGTATAAAATTGTTGAAAATGAAGATATCCCTTGCTCTTCCAATGAGGTTTACTTCAGAATTTGTTGAAGATTTATTTGATTCAGAGAAGAGGCAATAATTGTTCTTTCCATTACGAAGAATTGCAGGAATGAAATGTATTAATGTAAGAATAACTTCAAGTTCAACAAAATGGGATCATGGTTTCATATATTCTTACCTGCCAGCATCTTACACCATGTATTGTAGCTATTGTTTCCAACTGAGCAATCCAGTGGTTAGGGCCATGGACTGTGAACACAGGTGACCGGGGTTCCATTTCCAGTCACGGCAAACGGTAACATCTCATTGATTCCTTAGGCAAGACCAACAGGACACACTGGTGAGAAATTGGTTACTGGAACAAGAATGAATGAAAGGAGAATGTCTTTTCAACAACTTGAAAAAGACAGCTTTTCACTTTTCAATATAATTTACATTGTAATAGGATGTTTTCAAAAGACCTCTTTTTCACGACTTGAAAAAACGCCTTTTGAATTTCACTTTTCATTCATATTTAGGCAATTATTGGACAGACAGAGGTCAAACCTTCAACACATCTCGAGCCAATTTTTGCTGGGGACACTTATGATATAATCACAGCCTTTGTGATATATATCTCTTTGCCTATTTAAACATCTCAATAAAAAGCCTATTTTAGTGTTGTACAAATAGAACCCAAGTAATTGCAAAATGCAGTTTGCAAATTCTTATTCTATTGAGGATACAAATAACAGACCTTTCTGGCCCTATGTGGAAAATGTTAAACTATCGGTGATTTAGCTATTAACTATTCACTATGTCACTATAATCCAATGACAAACATTTTTTGCCTAGAGGGCAATTATTTACATATTTGAGTGTGCAATTAATTACATATTATATGTCAAGTCAAAGATGCCACCCCTTAGCAGGCTCAGTTAGGAATTTAAGATCACTTAATTTGATCATCTTTCATTGTCAGTGCAAGGGGAGGCCTTTCCATTGTATTTGCAGAACAACTGTGAGGTGCAGTTCATTCAAGCTTGGTTTGTCTTTACAGTCAAGCTTCTGTTCTTTAATAAACACCATGATAACTTTTGAACCCCCCCCCCCCCACACACATTAAAATATACATGAGGTTTCATATTTAAGAACATATTTGTTTGAAATATTAGTCCAATTAAATATTGGTTTCAATTTGAAAAGTCATGTTCCTGCAAAAGAAGTGACACATTTATTTTGGACTTAGCTACCAAAAATCTTAGTTCACTTATCTGTGAATCGGGAGCCCTCACATAAATAAATGATCACAGGATCAGTGGTATCTTTTTTTAACTTTTGTGATCTTCATCTCAACAACAAATGTGGCTAAGATTGTGATAAAAAACAAACAAAACAAAACAAAAAAAAACAACTACAGAACAACAGAAATAAATGTGCATTGTAGCTTTGCAGTTCCTTTCTACTGCTAATTGTTTGGTGAAATTGTATAAACCCCAATTCGAAAGAAGTTGAGACGTGTGTAAACTGTAAATAAAAATTCTCTCTGGTTGGCTTCTCTGAGCTTGAGCTCATCTGAGATAGACAAAGTGGAAAAGTATGTTGTGATCTGACCAGTCCACATTTCAAAGTGAATTTCAGTGCGCACTTCATGACATTTTAAACATTTTAAACAGTTTTGCTTATCATCAACGTTGTGTCTTTCAGGACAAAGAGGAAAAGGACCATCAATATCATGCGAAGGAGTTTTACGTTGTCAATCTACAGTGACAGTGAATTCACCTCTGACTCTTGAATGAATTAAATTGGGTCCTGCATACCATAATTGTTGGTCTTATGAAACCTTTGAAGAGGCAGACTTGAATAACGCCCCTGTGCTGTGTGCACACAGACAGTGCGTGAAATGTGGGAGCGACAATAAGAATGACATTGAAGAAGACTTTTAATGAAAGAAAGGTGCGTACTAAACGTCCGAGTACTCGTAAGTAACCAACCAAAAAATTATATGCAAATATGCAAATATCATATGGAAAGTCTATTTTGTGTTACGTTTTCTGTTGCATTATTGTTCATGTTTATACTAAATGCTTTTTAAAGCACTTTGTTAAACCTGTAGTCATAGTGAAAGTGTTACACAAAAAAAAGATTTTACTGTAATTTCATCAAACGCTTATTCAGTGTTGATAGGAGAGGCAGAGCTGCCACTGATAAAATTGCAGCCACAAGGAAAATTTTATTTTTGTGCCACCCTATGGCCATTTTTCATAACCCCCAAAATATTTTGTCCACCAAGAGACATTGCAGACAGATGTTTTTGATGTTTCCTCATGTTGATCACATTGCAATGCAAACCCCCATGCAAAAGAAGGCCCCCGCAGAGGCAGAAAGAAGCCTTGGCACACAGCATGTTCTCTGTTAAGGGAGCGGTGGCTCTGGGGAAAGATTTTGTAGCATGTTAAAAATGAACCTGTTCCAGCTTTTTTTAATATATTTTTTTAAACGTGAATGTTTGCAAAAGACAAAATATTCATCAGTTTGAACGTGACAAATCTCATCTTGGTAGAACATTTCACTGAAAATACAGAATAAAGTATTTCATGCAATTTCATTGTATTTATTACTTTTTATTTTCTACAAAGTCGAACAACTTTCAAAAGTCCAGGATTATCAATTGGCTATAAGTAAGAAGCAGCTACATTCTTTTAGCTCATTTTCAAACCTTCCTAATATGGTTTACAAACACATGCATCCCACAGACAAATAGAAAAGAATGATCATATTAAGGAGGAACCTATAGCGGCAAATGTACAGTCCTGTATAGAAAAGCCATGTCCCAGGGGAAAGGAGATTAGAGGTGAGTACCAGAGCCAAGAGTAGCTCCCACACTACATAACAGCAGATCAGATGACAAGATTCAGTTAACACACATACTACCCCATGTACAGGTACTCCACACAACCCTATTTCTATCTGCACATCCCTCAAAGATGAAACCCAAAAAGTACCACATTGGAAAATGTTCCTAAGCGACGCACTGGAGGTTTGTGCCTTTTACACGCACACCAATGCACTTCTGGCAGGCTTCAGGGGTCACATATGTTCATCTGCTTTTAAATGAAGGATGGAAAACAAAACAGAATAGCTCTAATTGGGTCAGTCAGTGACTTTGACCTTTAAAACCTGAATGTAATGTGTAACTTTTTAACGTTGACATAAACAGAGGGAGCATACAGAAGGACTTACAATATACAACCAGATAACAAATGTCTATTCATTATTCCTCTAAATAGAATATAATGCCTTTATTGTCATTGTATAGCAGTAAAGCTGTTAAATACAGATTATACTGTAGCTAGTATGTGATCCACATTGACTAAGCTAAGTCAATATTCATATCCATTAGGCATAGGAATGATTATTGTGTAATATTACACTCATCATTATAAGAATCTTGCGTGAATAATCTCAGATTATGTATAATAATAATAATAATAATAATAATAATAATAATAATACAGTATTAATACAATAATACAACAGTCGATTGTTGGATTCTTGTAGAGTTGTCAGAACACTTACAAGCCTGCAAGTCAACGTATTTAGTAAGTTTACCAAGGTAAAAAAAAAAAAGGTATTTGAATACTATTTCTAATCACGCTCAGGATATTGATCGGGGAAAATGGTAATTAGATTATTTTGCACAATCATTCAGCCTTAATAAAGACTTCTGGGAATCATTTTAAAGGGGCAATAACATGATATTTAAGTACTTTCCACAGTGTAATATAAGCATATAAATTACTTTTGGCACATTGACCATTAAATTCCTTTTTAAATATGATTTTACAGTCTTACAGTATAACTGCCGCAAGCGTGGGCCGGCGCTTGAGCTGTCGGCCCACGCAAAATCCATCCATCCATCCTGAGCACTCGTCCTCACAAAGCTTATGGCTGATGGAGACTACTCCAACAGCATGAATAACGGGGCCAAAAAGACGTTTTACTGACATTAAAATGCAGAGCGGCGTTGAAAGCGTCCGCTCTCACTGACATGCTTTCCTTTTATCAAATCAGTATTTATATCTTTTGTTCCGCCCGCAGGTGAAATATTTACAACTGACATTGATTGTTCGGCTGTGTGCTCCTAGACACACATTTTGGTCACTTCAGCATTTCTACAGTAAAACGTTGTAGCTAAATGAAAACTTGCTGTTTCTTGGCTGACTCAGTGCAAAATGTCTCCTCAGCTCCGGAACCGAAACGAAAATAAAAGACGTGGACAAGGTAGGCATGCATTTTATCTTGCACAGACGCTGCCGGGAGTTGCCAATTGCTACTGTCTCACTCCTGTCGTTAACAGCAAACTTCAAGCCGTTTTCATCTGCACTGGTGAGGCCGGTGTGAGAGCGCAGAACAAGCAAGGACTACTTAAAAATGCAGCAATGTAGGAAAAAAATAATTTGGGAGTTTTTAACAGTGTTCAATGGTTAAAAGTTCCAATAAGTTGACCTTTCATATTACGGCCCCTTTAAGTTGTTGAAAATACTACAAATATCTTAATATCTCCAACTGTGCTGAATGGCAGCATTTTTTATTCCTACAGTAAAGCATTGGTGGGCAACTCTCGAGGGCCGGTGTCCTGCATGTTTTACAGTTTTCTTTCCCTACACACCTGATTTAAACCATTAGCTCATCAACAAGCTCTGCTGGAGCTTGAAAATAATCCTAATCATTTGAATCAGGTGTGTTTGAGAAAGAAAACGGGAAAACATGCAGGACACCAGAATTGCCCACCTCTGCAGTAAAGCATAGCATAGGCCAATCAATCGGTATCATAGTAAGACGTGCCATTATCATCTGAAAAGTATTTAGATGACAACTGCATGAATGTCCAACACAACAATTGGGCTGAATAGGGGTCACTCACGGACATACAGTCGCGAATGCGGTGCGGTCTCCAATTGCCAACGTCACATGTGTGGCTGACTAGATCATGCGAAAGGGGTGAGCTTGCAGGTTACCTGCCAACATCTTGAACTGACTCTAGTGACTTACCTGCATGATTGCTGTAATTTGAAGTTAAGTGAGGGATGCCACTAATATTGGCCAGGAAAAGACTTCTTCCATCCCAATATGGCACAAATGCCCTGCAACACCCACTTCTCTCTGTGCAAATTCTACAAAAACTACAAAAGACAGAAAATTACATTCTTTCACAATTAGACTGCGCTTTGTGCTAAGATATTTGAGCTGAAATATTTTATTTATTTGACATTTTATTTGTAAAATAGAACACCTGCACAAAAAAACTTAAGAAAATAACAATGTAAAACAAATCTCTGTAGATGACTGTAAGCATACTGGTTATGCCAGTTAGCATGAAGTTGTAATTAGACAATCTAACTTGTAAGACATGTTTCCCAACTTGAGAAAGGGTTTGTTGCAATTTATTGCATCCATTAACATTTGCCCCTTTATATCTTAGAGTACAAATGTGAGCGAAATGAAGGGGCGATAAAGGTTATCATTTCTATTTAATACAGCTAAGACGACCAAAGTATAATTTCAGCACCTTATTTAATTGTTCTTACGGTGATTTAGTTTTGAAGATGTCAACAAATATTGCCCGTCATATCATACTCCATTCTACAGTCAGTTTTTCTATTTTTGATAATGTATCGACTGCAAAATTAAGCAACAAATAGACGTTAATCAGTGTAGCTCAAATTGGTTTTGGACAACCAGGAGAGGTTAGTGTTAATGGAAGAAGATTGGACTGTCTAGGCACTTCAGATTATGTCATAAACAAATCTGGTTGGATGTTCTATGACAGACTGAAGTCATCTGGAACATACTATCTTGCCTTCATTTCCACAGCAATGGACTAATTGCTAAAACATGTTTTCTGGTCCGCATGTCTCAGTGTCTCATTAGTTTGATTTTGTCCACCTGTGCTCGTTTTCCCATTTCCCTGAATTACCCAATCATCTTAGCGCGCCATGTGTCTCTTGTCCAGGTATTCCTTGTTGTCTATTTAGTGTGTCATGTACAGTATTTAGTTTGCTGTGTGTGTTTCAATTGTTGCTGGGTCATTGTCACCCAATCGTCATCTCCTTGAGGTACTTTAATACAGTATCTAAGTCTTCTGTAGTTTATTTCTGGTTTTGTTTGTTATGTTGTATGCTGTTTTGACCTTGTTTGATTTTCATCCCCGCCTCATTACAGTAAATTAATTATTTTGAGCACATTGATTCTTTTTCTGCGTTTGCGTCCACAACCCTCCCTATCCTCCACACCCATGCCTGAACCTGACATTCAGTCACAGACAGTCTCTGCATGTATGTTAAATTAATTACTTCTGCCTTTAATCACCAAAGTGTTTCAAAGGACTGCACAGGCCCGCAGCTGATAAATATTAACAACATCCCCTTATCCACAACCCCTGGGGGAATAAAGAAAAAATATAAACAACACTCAAACAAAGAATGAGTTGTTAAGCCACAAAGTTATTTCAGCCAGTTTCATCAAGTGTCGGGACACTTGGGCATTGAATTGACATTTTGTACAGCGAGTGCATAACCTACTCAACAGGAAACTACAGGTCTATTTCAGGCTGTTGTGTCCCCACCCTGCACAGCTATAAAATGTGATGGAAAACAAAGCAAAAGATTTTTTTAAGGCAATTATGTGGTCATATCATGAATCATTTGGAAAGACTTAAACACTTGAATCTGTGAAATGCAATTGCTGACACACAAAAAGAACACTAACATTAGATATGTCCATATCACATATGTGCGTACTGGCATTTACCATATGTTGTTCAGCAGAATTGGCTTTCTCTTTCTTGGTATTTCATTTAAGACTGAAAAGTTTCTTTTCATACAATAAAATATAAGGCAAGTGATTTGTTTTTGCTCATTGGTGCGCTATTCCAAGGAGCATTTATTCAGCAAGCATAATTTTCTTTTATGGCAACCATAAATTACTGTTCTGTGTGAGTAACATTCCAAGCATGTTTTGTCATGGCATTCATAAAAATCCAACCGCAAACTGTGACTGCATTTTCTACGTGTTCAACCTGTGTGAGTGGGCACTTTGCAAAATTCATAGCTGAGTTATCAAACTTACCAGACTTTGAGACTTGGTGTATACCAGAGGTGTCAAACTCATTTTTATCATGGGCCACACTGTAGTTACTGTTTCTGTCAGAGGGCCATTATGACTGTGAAGTCCAATACATTTGATGTATGATTGTACGTCACACAATTGCTTAGTTCTGAAAAACTGTTCAAAAAGACACTCGGTACCAAATAAAATGCGTGTTTTTCTGAAGAATTTGTAAAAGTTGAAGACTATTTACAAATCTACTATTTTTGATAGAAATTTCAAGTCTTTATTAGCCTTTGGCGGGCCACATTAAATGAGGTGTCAGGCGGGATCTGGCTCCTGGGCCTTATGTTTGACACCTGTGGCATTAGATTGGGTGAACTTAGCATGATGTGGGATTCTTACAGGAACACCTGAATGGGTTGAACATTGGCTCTCATACAACAGGTCTGTATATAAAAATTTCAATGAGTTATGGGATGCCCCAGAATTGGTGAGCAATCACAACTCAAATTCAAATTCCCACACTTGTCCACTCCAACCTGTGACACATAAGAAAATAATTGACGCAATTAGGGATTTTTTGAGAGAAAATATGTGCTCAGATAAAACAATTTTTGGGTGATTGTTCTTGATTCCAGACATTTACGGACGCTAGTGTCTTTTGTAAAGACATCCAACAAAACTCTTTTACCTGTATGCTTCTTCCTACGTCTGACTCGCTAACCAGCGATTGCCGCTGATCCGCCCTCAGCAGCATTCAAATGTTGATACAACCAAGGTTAGCTAATTTTCACATTTGTCACGGTGGAGGGGAGGTCCATCCGTCTGGTGTGCTTTTTCATTCAGTGGAACACTGGAGCCTCAGGTGGTGCAGGATCATCAAAGCGGCTGATTTCGTTGCAACGAGCATCCCTCATGAGTGAGGGCGCTCGTGTGTGCAATCGCAGCCAGCTGGGTTTTTCAACAAGACTACTCTGCAGTTCGCAATCCTTGCCTGACGTAGGACTTCTTCAGGGTGAATAACATCACACTTTTAGACTATCCTGCGTGTTTGACGGATTTAAATCCCATAGAAAACATTTGGGGATGGATGTCATGGAAGGTTAATGAGATGCCCATCAGTCCAGACTGTTGATATTCTTCATCAAGCCATTTTCACCGCTTGGAGCAATGTTCCCGCAGCTTCCTGGAAACACTCACAGCAAGCATGCCCAAAATAATTTTTGAAGTAATTAACAAGAACAGTGGGGCTACTCATTACAAAGTCTAACTGATAAAACTTTTATTTCTGGCTTGGAAAGTTTTTGTTATTTTTTTTAAACGGAGATCTTAAACTTTGGATCATCTGATAAAAAGCTTAATTTAGTTTTTTGTTTTTTAATTTCAAGTTACAAGTTGTTTTTTTTTTTTGGTCTCACTCTGTCCACCCTTTTGCATATTGTAGCCCTACTTAAAACCTCATTAAAATACTAATGTGCAAAAGGTAACTTCGTAAGATTTTGACTAGGTCTGAATTGTGGTTTTCAGTAAGTTTAACTGGTTTCTTAGTATTTTATTCCATGGGCCAATTTAGGTATTTTAGCTGAATTTTTTTTTTTTTTTTTATAAAATGTTAAAGGAAAGCCCACAGCAAAAGAGATTTTTTAGTCCAAGAAATAAAAGAGAGGTACACAAAATGCTGTGAATTTGAACTGGGGTATTTCTTTGCTCCCACATATATTTTTTAACCCATGATGACAGAAGGAGGACAAGAGGTGGATCGGGAGGCAGATATGCTTGCAAAGCATTTTGATGACGAATCTCCCAAGAAAAATTATATTTTGTGAGCAGATGTCGAATGACCCTCATGCTAGCTAGTCTCTCCCCGCAAGAAAAATGTTTTGTTTGTCATTTTTATACAAGTAACTATGTACAGGACCTGTAGCTAACAGCTTCTGAGAAATGCTGCACATTATAATGTTTGGAGTGTCTGCTTGCATCTGATCGGCTTGGTGTTGTGAGCCTTATGGGGTTCAAGAAATTGTTTGTTTCAAGAAATTAGCAACGAGACACCAAATATTGACTTGGCACTTAAAAGCTACGGAAGTTTTGAAAACGTTGAAGTGTCTTAGAACTTATGCCAGAAACACGACCGTGTGGAGCATAGCATTCCCACAATTGTTTGAATATTTTCTCTGTCTTCAGCTCATCCCATGTTTGCTCTACCAGTTTCTTAACAAATTCAACGCGTCTGACTGTGCTTTGAGCAGAATACCAAAGGGCCTAAGAAATTCACATCCTTATGGAGCTCAGACAATACTTTTACAGCCAGAGCTATGTGGCACAACTGTGGCATAATGTCAAGTGACTGTGGTATTCCAATTGTGTGACCCTTCTGTCAAATTAAAGACGCCAGCTCCTGAGATGCAAACTTTGGTTTAGTTGCTTCACTGAATCAACTTCCTAACAAACTAAAGACCTTCAAATGTGATGGAGCATTAATTGTGTGTGTGTGTGTGTTTTTTTTCTACAAGGCATCTTGACATCATACTTGAAGACAAAATGTGGATATGTTTCCAGTGTAAGCAACAGTGTTAAATCACTTTCACATGGGAATTATAATTTAGTTGCAATATAGCAGTGCTTCTCAATTTCTTTTTGCCCCCCCAGGAAAGCGCCCCTCTCAATATGAGTTCATAAAAATGAGCTTATTATATATGGAAATTGCATTAATATACATAAAATTGGATCCTTTTTAATATTAACAAAGAAAAAAAAAGCCATTTCAACTCTCAGCAAATTACAGGATACATGTTAATCTGAAGCTGAAAAAATATATCTTAAAGTGCATCAAAGTGCCTGAAATTAATAAAAATGTCATTCCTTATTTAAACTACAAACATTTCTGATCGACTGAACCATTTAATATTGAAGAAAAAAAAGTTAAATGAATGACTCACAATAAATGTAAATTGAAAAAAAAAAAACAAATAATGGATTTCAACTCACACTTCATGTCTCGGAGCCGCCCTTCACCTAGGTCCACTACCCCTGCTATCACGCCAGCCATCCTCCCTGCCTCGCTGCCCCGTGACAAAAATGGCATCCAAGCAGTTCATTACACACCTATCAACAGATTTTAGTGTATTCTAGTGTTTTAGTTTGTCAAAGTACTGTACCTTGTTGCATTTTGTTTTGTTTTGTTAACTAGGACTTCTTCTTGGCTCCTAGCCTCCATGTATTCAGGTCAATCTCATTCCTGACAAATATCACTGACACTTGGCCCACGCTCTCACTGATGTTTTGTACATTTGACAGTGAGAAATGTTCAGTTATTTCCTTTTGTGTTCCGTTTGTCACTCACTTACATTAATCTTTTTGGTAACATCTGCTGACCCACAACCCTGGCTCAAGCCAACCTAAACTGCATGGCAAAAAGACTAAAGTTGAGAGGAATGGCGACTATGCCAAAAAATGACTGCATACACAATCTTACAAACAACATAAAGCAACACACGTACTGTACAGTATGTGCACACATTCGCACACTAGCATTCGGGTAAAAGGCTTTTACTCTGAGTTGTGTGCCTGTCACTGAGAAAAAACAACAATGAAATTAGAAGACCCATGTGAAATTCGAAGAGCTGAGGATGAACTCAGAATTATTGTCAAAGACCTATACACAAACAAATGTTCAATAATTCATGCCTTCACTTGAGGTTTAGAAAATAAGTAAATAAGTAAAGAGAAAACTTCTTTTAAAGGGCACGCATCATGGAAATCCATTTTTTTCGTGCTTTTTACCATGTTTCATTGATGCATTTCTAAGTATTCCTTGCTTTTCAGCTCTCTCAGAACCCAAGCAGATCAAAATGGCTCGTGAGAGGCATTATGACGATAATAGGCTCTCTACAATGTCCACATACAAGAGTGAATACCCGCACACCTTATCCAAGGAAACGTTCACGTTTTTTATTCTCGGTTCCATTCCAGGATTGGGAAAGAAGGATTTCTCAAGTAAACAGCAACATTTAATTTATCAGTTACAAAGTTTTACAGTAGAAAAGGTCCAAGTGGTGCCAAGTCCTGGTGCCAAGTTTCCATATGTGCCCTTGTCATCGGGACATCCTAGGCCACAGTTAGATAATCAGCTTTGGATTTTCAGCCACAGGTTTTGGACATCCGGGTAAAGAGAGGTGCAGATCCATCAAAAGATCGCCACCTGTTGGTGTGTTGGCTCATATGGTGCTGGTCCAACCTGGCAGACCCAAACGTATTGTGAGCGTTCTCTGAGAACGCCTGGCAGAGGCCCCTCTCCAAAATAGTTTTAACTTCCTCCTTCAGACAAATTTCTCCCACATCCCTGATGAGGCAGGGACACAGAGTCTGAATGGTTCTTGTTCTGCGCCTCTATTGTTGAGGCGGCTGATTGGAATTGTGTGTGTAAGGTGGTTGGTGCCTGTCGTGGCGGCAGTCCTTGAACCCGCTGGTGGAAAGAAGTGAAAAAGAAGTCCTATCAGCAATGTGGGCTCCTACGTACTCCGCATTCCAAAAACATGCATAGTGCGGAGGTACAATAAATTGGACACCTAAAATTGGTCTTAGGTGTGTTTGTGAATGTGAATGGTTGTTTGTGTTTGTGTGCCCTGCAATTAGCTGACAACCAGTTCAGGGTGTACCCTGCCTACTGCACGAAGGCAGTCAGGATAGGCTCAAGCATGGCCAGATACATCGCAGTTTTCATATCTAATAAGCTTAAAGTTAACACACTGTTAATGTATGTTTCCCCCCTTCTCATGTCAACAACTGGCCAATACGATGCATTCACAAAATAATGTTTTCAAGAAAAAAACTAAAGAAAAAAATACCATGAGCTTGTGTTACTGAAGTGACGGATGACCCCGACAAACCTGCGCAGGTACAGGACTATGATGTCTCTGCTGGATGTCTTCTTATAAACATTTCAACCTTAATTCTCTGTTGATCCATTCTGGGCCAAAGATGCTGCCAAACCAATTACAACACCTGCCTCAGCGCATTTTAATTTGAGTGACACTCTACTCTTATGCTCTACTTTAAATCCACTTTTACCTGCTTTCAAAAAAGACATGCACATTTAAAGTTTTTGGAAATCCAGCATTTTCACATATGTCATCTGCAAAACTTTGTCCTTAAAGTTCTCAAAATTTTGATTACATAATGTAACACTGTATTTCAAATTAACTTGTGCATTACGGTACTTACTGTATGTTTATGACTGCCTTTGTGCCAAGCAGTGTGCTTGCTGTGTGTGGGTGTGAGTGAATGTCCTTGTTATTCCCAAATGAATGTTATCTGTAGCTCACCATATTTACTCAGGAGACAGCCTCTGCCTGCTTAGACAAGCTGTGCACACAAAGACCAACTTATATACACTACTGGCGATGAGAGTGCACAAGTATGTGGATGTGTACAATAGCATAAACTGCAAACCTTTCGCACAAAAAACAGTTGGGGAAAACATAACCCGATTATTGGTCAAACTGACTGTACAATCAACACAATCATTACAATTCAGAATTCAACCAAAATATTGGAAAACACATATTTCTAAATTTGCACAAAAACAAAGCTTGAAATTGGTTATTGATGACATTGCTTAACCCTTTCACTCCCATTGGGACAATACGTCCCACAGCTTTCAAAAAAATGGCAATGGGCATAGGAATGGTCGGAATAAGATGAAATGGCATCACATGTTCATTACACACCTATCTACATATTCTAGTGGCATTTAGCAACTTTTCCATAACCAACAAGCCAGTGCTGGGTGAGATTTGGATGTTCTTGAGTTGTGGCTTTCACCTTGCATGGTAGAGTTGTAACTTACAAACTGTGTTAGCTGACTGTGTTTTCAGAAGCGGTTTGAGCCCAGGCAGGAATCTCCTTTACATTGTGATGTCAGTTTTTAATACAGTTCTACATGAGGAATCCAAGGTCACGGGCATTCAGTGTTGGTTTTCAGCCTTGGTGTTGACACGCAGGAAGTTCTTCAAAGTCTCTAAATCCTCTGATGATTTTATAGACTGTGGATGATAGAATCCTTAAATTCCTCACAATTAAACATTGAGAACCGTTGTTCTTTAACGGTTGCACTATTTTTACATGCAGATGCTCACAAAGTGTTGACCCTTTCTTTGTGAAAGACGGAACCTCTGGGGGATGCTCTTTTATACCCTATCATGACAGTCACCCATTTCCAATGAACCTGTTTGCAAGTTGAATTTTCCAAAAGGGTGCTCTCTGAGCATTCATCAACTTCCTCTGTCCTTTGTTACCCTTTCTTGTCATTTTTAAAACATGTTGCAGACATCCATTTGCAAATATTTTCAATAAAACAATAACGTTTACCATTTCAGACTTTAAAATATTGCCTTTGTATATTTACTTGAATGTAGATAATGTATTTAAAACTGTGTTGTTTTTACTCCTTAAGGGTTTGGTCATGGTGAGGTGTGCTGTGATTGAGAGCTACCTGAGCCATGAGTACAAGCAATGTCATTTTCAATCAACAGTGAGTGGAAAACAAAGTGTTTTTACAGATACAAATTATTCATGAAAAATTATTTAGTCATCAAATTAATTACAGAAAAAAATATTTACGTTATACTGCTGAAAATGACTGAGTACATTTAATATACACGACCCCATGATGTCACCCATGAACAGACTATCATGGGGCATTTAACGAACAAATGTTTAGTATTAACCAAACAAAGCTGTCAAGTGTAAACACATCCTACATGACTTCTTTTGTGACAAATAAGCCTTTGTTGGATTTCTCTCGAGGCGGAAGCAATACCTACAGGGCCAAGTTCCACCAATAAATCACTCACACCACTAAAAACCTTGTCATTACAACTGAGTCATATAGAAACCATGACCTTGAGCTCTTAGTAAGCTAATGCAAAGTTTTCACATCCCGTTCATCTCTGGATGACGAAGACATGCTGTAGCACGTCAATGTTTTTAAGTTAGCATTGGGCTGTGAAGCGGAATCTCTCTCCATGTTTGACAGTGATGGAGATAGATCGGAAAGAGGCACGCAGAAGTAGAGAGTCTCAAAAAGGGGAGGATGTGTGGGAAGTGGATTTGGTTCAACATCAAAGCTATCTCTTCTCGGGACTCCGCAAATACCTCACATTAGGCTGTGAGGCACTCCACTTTATCATTGGTTCTTCCTGTCTGGCAGAGGCCTTACACTTTGGAGCTTAAATTAAACACTTGACATAAATCGACATCACCCCAACACTTCCTGATGACATCACTGTTGAGAAATTTTAAAATGGATACGAAAGACCTGAAAAGCCAATAAATATCAAGGATAAAAAAAACAACAAACAAAAACCTAAATATTTCTGCTTTTACTATCCTACATAACTGTCAGATACAAGAGTTAATTGCTTTCGAGTCACATAAATTAGTGCATCGACATAAAGATTAAAACAGTAAGTTTTCAAGATTCTCTTGTTCTCATGTTCTCTTTTCACAAGACTTGTACTGTGTTATTCCTTCTCATTCAGGTAAAAACAGAATGACCAGGGAAAGGAGCAAATGAAAAATAAAACAGAAAAAAACAATCCTTGAAGAAGTGTGTGTGTCTTCAAACTAATGAATTGGAATAGTTGCCAAGATTCAGGTGTTTTAGCTTTATCGTAAAGAGGGACGAGTCTGAACAGATTGTTACCAATGCAAAGTTGAAAAGCCAGCATCTGTGGTAGTATGGGTACGTGTCAGTGCTCATGGAATGGGCAACTTACACCCATGTGGTGACGTTCACACGTACGCCTTCTGTGATGTCAAACTCTCGAATAAATAGCCCCCAAGCGCACATGTACCCATTACTGGGCTACACATGCTATTTCTAGAGCTTTTAAACGCCAATAAACCCGCATCAGCCATTAAATCTTGTCATTATACGTGATGCTGTCAAAACTTAAAAAGGATAATAATAATTTTAAATAAATCTCCACAATATCCACAAATCGATCAGTCTTTTCAATATCGTCCGATTTTCCTTCACCTTTTCATTACAGAGGTCTCTTTCTCTTGGCACTGAGATGTACAATGTATCCACTCGGGTGTTCCAAAAGTTTCTTAAAACCGTAGCGCATTGAGGAGCTCGCTTTCCTTCGAACTGAGATGTAAAATACTGTAAATCCTCTCGGGTGTCCCAAGAAGTTTTTAAAAGCATCGTCGCACATGTATCCAGCCGTGCTTTGGTGTCTCGTTGCTGCCTTGGTTAAACAATTGAAGTTTGCAAATCCAGTGTAGTTCCAAACACCAAACCGATCCTTTGCAAACAAAAGGCGTTCCCAGCAGAAGTATTTGTCAGGGTTAGCTCACGCCCTGCTAGCCCAGTCAGAAATATGGCCAAGTCGTGACAGTTTAGCTAATAGCTAAGCTATGCCTCTAAAGAAATCAGGCAAAACCAACACCGCGTAGCTTGCTTGTTGAGCATTGCACCGCCTTCCTGCAGTGCGCATCCACTCACGTCACGTCCAACGTGAGGCCTTCAGATGGCGATCTTATGACTCGGTTGGCTATTACAGCTGTCTAATAAGTCATACAAGCCGCTCACATATCCATCTGTGCTTGCGCAGAAGGATGTTTGCCGTGTTCGCCATGTTGATGCAGATGCCCTGGCTTCTGGCTAAGGCAGATTACGTACAGCCTGGCGATACAAGTTAGCTGAATTCTACTTGGCTAAAAACTCCAACTTAAAACTACAACGCTAGAAGGAGCGTAACCAAATGACACGAAATGAACAGAATATGGAGAGTAATTTCATAAATAAATAAAAAAATACATAATATGTACAGGGTGTTCCACTACTTGATGGAACTTAATGAAACTAAATACACTTTAAGTTGAAGGTCATAAGTTTTATTGGTTAAATTTACAAAGAAAAGTCCAAATATTTGTTGGTTCTATGACAGATTTTCCTAAATGTTCAATATAAGCGCCGCCTCTGCACACGTTGATGGGCGTCCTGGTTATTTAGGTATAAATGAGCAACCCATTTCTTGAAATTTATGGTGCCAAGTCCTAATTTGGCAGAACTTTGGCAAGAACTACCAAACAATACACAAAAAAACATTAAATGTTTCTACACAAGATGTGCAAATTTCAGGTCATTCAAACGAAGATTGTCAAACTTATTGGCCTACGAAATGGGGTCAAACATTTTGAAACACCCTGTGTATTTAGTAAAAATGAATTTGAAATGAAATTGACTTTCATTCTAGTTATTATAATTATTATCGTTTATTATGATAATGATGTCAGTTTATGTTAGGCCTGCAGAGAAGGCCTTGCAGGCCCTGACAGCTCACCACTGCTGTGATGGCACCATCAATACTGAAAGGTACATTGAGGTTTAGGAGCAACACATGCTGCCATCCAAACAATGTCTTTTCCGGGGACGTTCTAGTTTATTTCAGCAAGTTCATGCCAAGTCACATTGTGCATGTGTTGCAGCAGCGTGGCTTTATAGTAAAAGAGTACTAGACTGTCCTGCCCGCAGTCCAGAGCTACTGTATCTCCATTTGAGAATGTGCGGACTGTTGAGCAACTGAAATTGTACTTCAAGCAAGGAATGGGAAAGCATTCCAACCAGAAAGCTTCAACAACTGGTGTCTTCAGTTCCAAAACGCTTATTGCATGTAGTCAGAAGGAAACATGATGGAACACAGTGGTGAACATGCCCCTGACCCAAATTCGTCAAATGTTTTACCAGAATCAAATTTTAAACAAATGCATATTTGTAAATAACAATCATGTTTATCAGATGGAACATCACATATGCTGATTTATAATTGAGTATAGATTGAAGAAGATTGAATTTTTGCAAATCATTTTTTTCTGTTTTTCTTAACATTTTACACAATGTCCCAATTTCAGTGGAATCGGGTTTGTATTTTATCGACATTTCACTTGCCAGGCCAACACATTTGACAATTTCCACATTCTTTGCTTTCAGTATGATGTGTTTTTCTTTCGCAACCTCCCAATGAAAGCTGCATCATCAGTAGGTAAATGAGTAATCACTATAAAGTGCTTTGAGTACCTAAGATAGAAAAGCGCTATATAAGTGAAAGTCCATTTACCACTATGACGAAGTGCAGTGGTTTCAATTTTTAGAACGTCCTCTTTGAAGCTATGCAATGGCAAATCATTGTTCAAATGCTTTTTTTTTTCATGTAAGGAATGTTGGGCTAAAATATTCTAACGGCACCATAGAATTTATTTGTCGTTGCAATTAAATCATGGTTCATAGAAGTGCTGTGAATTTTGCTGAAAACTGCCAACAGTTCACAAGTACTGAAACACTAAACAGTTTGACATGTACGTGTACAGAAAGTCAAATTAAGTTGACTGGTAAATGGTATAATGCATTTTAGTTTCGTTACGAGAATGTCAATAACTAACATTGTATGTGAGGTACAGGCTGCCTGAATGACATATCTTGATGCTAAGGGAGATTTTCTGGAGACTGAGACAGCAAATGTGACTCATTCAGTGCATGCGCACACACACACGCACATGTACACGCATGCACACCTAGACACACATGTGTATATAGATATATTTATATATATACAGTGGGCCCCCGTACGAACCTAATCCGTTCAACGGCTACGCTCGAAACTCGAATTGCTCGTATGACGGGCAATCCAAACCTATGTTAATTAGTGAATGCGTGCAACACGTGCAAAAACCTTAGGTAAAAACATAACGACTTTATGCACGTATTAAAAATTAGTTGCATAATCTACTGTACAGTTAAATTAAATAACATAAATATATAAAGGAAGATTGACATTTACCTTTGGGGCGACGTGACTTGAGCTGGGTGGAGGCGGAGGGGAGCAGAGACCAACCCGCAGAATTTATTGATTTATTTTCTTAAACGAGAACATATCACCGGCGATTTCCTTCTCTTTAATCCATAATAGAAGAAGAAGGAAAGTCTTGCCCTTAGAAGATTGGCGAGCGGTTACGTCCATACTCAAGAGCAAGGTTAACTATGCGTGTGCCTCCTTCGTATTTTTTTTTTATCTCCTGCTTTGTTTCTATTGTCATCATCCTCTTACTTCTTCCTTTACCGCCACTAGCAATTTTAGAAGCCATGTCTAACAGATAAAGTTTTCAAAGTCTTCACAACATTCCTTCCTTCCGTTTTTCACTCATTTTCTCTCTTTCCTTCCATCCCGACCAGCTGTGCCATCAAGCTAGATGAAGGCGTTCGGCCAATAGCATATCCACATTTATGTGATTGACGTGACGCCGGCCAATAGCATATCGGCATCTCCGTGACTGAGACAGTGACTGTGACATTGTAAGAGCAATAGCATATCAGCGTTACCAAGACATGCGGGAACAGTTGGTTTTATTGACGCAGCAAAGCGAAAAAAAAACAGCACGGACACATTTACCGGCATGTTGAGGCATGTTGGATTGTTTATAAGAAATGTTCGTATAAGAGGGAGTTCGTAAACCGGGGGCCCACAGTGAATATATATATATATAAATTGAATATATATATATATATATATATATATATATATATATATATATATATATATATATATATATATATATATATATTAGTGCTATGTATTGTGGTCTTAAAAGTGTATTGCGATATATTAGGCAATGTTTGTGAAAAAAAAAATCTACGGCATTTATTTTAACAGTGACATTTCAAAACTGCTAGATGAACTTGGTTTCAAAACTGATAAAACAATATAATGGAAAGAAAACATCGTATTGCAACACGTGTATTGGGTCACTTCGTATCCCAATGTATTGATATATTGATATCGCCCAGCCCTAATATATATGTAGGGGTGGCTCAGTGGCACACTGGTTAGCGCGTTTGGATCACAGTTAATGGACTTGGGCTTGAATCCAGCTGGGTTTGGCCTTTCTGTGTGGAGTTTGCATCTTCTCCCTGAGCCCATGTGGGTTCTCCCCGGGCACTCCAGCTTCCTCATACACTCCAAAAACATGCATGGCAGGTGTATTGGACATACACAAATGTCCTTAGGCATGATTGGGTGCGTGAATGGTTGTTTGTCTCCGTGTGCCCTGCGATTAGCTGGCAACCAGTTCAGGGTGTTCCCCGCCTACTCCCCGGAGTCAGCTGGGATATGCACCAGCAAGCCTGCCACCTTTGTGAGAATAAGCGGGTCTAGATAAGGGCTGGATGGAGGGATATATATGCAGTGTGTCTGGTTTTCTCCACATCTACCTATTAATGATATGTGCAGCAAGCAGCACATCAGAAGACAGGGGATTTGGGAATTATTCTTGGAAAAGAATCTCATGCTTTCTCAAATCTATAAAATGTTTTAAGATACACTAAGACAACCAAATAGGTGATTAAAAAAAATCTGAATGTTTAGTTCTTTCACTAGACACGGGGGGCACAATACTGTCAACATTCATCCATCCATTTTCTTAACTGCTTTGACGTCACAAATTTGTTTAACACCAATTTTTTAATTGTGATTTCATTTTTTTTTAATGATAATGAATCACATTACATAAATACGCTAAATAAGTCAAATCAAAGGATGTACTGTAGACAAACCCAATAACCCTGCACCACAAGTTTCTATAACGACAGCTTCTGGTCAACAAAAACGTCCGCAGCATTTCACAGTTCTTTTCAATACAGAAGGAATCCCACAGAGACATCCGACAGAAAAGCTGCATGAGCAGTAATTGAAGAAAATTATTCAGCATTCAGTCTAATACAAACATATTCAATAATACCATAGTGAAAACCTCCTGTTCCCATGGCACAAAAACATACTGATGAACTGATTGATATTAATGAGATGCTAAATACTTCACGTTTCCGATCCTGCTGTGTTCTTCAGGGGCATGACATGTGAGTGTCCAAACTAGGGCCAGGCAATATGAATAAAAAGCTAATCGCAAAGTAATTTTTTAAATGTTCTCTCAATTATTAACACAATTGTTTTTTATACTGTTTTAAGATAGAAGATTTAAAATTTCCTGCCTTTCAGGCCTTTTTGGCCTTTGGAACTCCAGAGGCAGCTGACAGGTATTGACCGGCCAAGCGAAGTGCGACTTTGGCGGTCACCGAGGCAAAAATTGGTGTGGGAGGAGTTCACTAAAGCCATAGAAAATGACATCTGGGCGGCTCCAAGTAAATTCCCGTTCGGCGTCATAGTAGGGGGAAACAATGCACCGCCAACCCTGTGTAAAGTGGTGAGGGTACTGCTGACCTCTACTCAGGGTGTTGAGGCAGAATACTTCGAGGACCTCCTCAACCATTTGCGTAATCGTGTACTCTAATAATACAATTTAAATTCTTTAATGGTTTGATCCTCCTTAATAACGTATTTTTGAGACATATGCACAACCATCATGGAGGCCAACATCATAGACAAAATTAATCTGCAACATGGCTAAAACCACAAATTTCCACTCTTATGCTTGTTGAAGAGGGATGAAATGTAAATCAAATATGAGTTTTTAAAAATGAGACATGAAGATGAAATATTAATAGTGTTCATTGTAAAGCCAGTCTCACCTGCCTAATTCATGCAGTGCATATTTGGTGTGTCTCATAAATATTGAGTAGGATTGTCTTATGTAAAATGTAAAAAAAAAAATCAAAACAAAACGGTCAAACCATCAAAATGTCTTCAATTTTTTTTTTTTTAAATGTGGCCAAATACGTTTGGGATACAATAACTACGATAACAGCTAGACCACACCATTTGTAAGTCATCTTTTAACCGATACAAAATCCTACTTTTATATTTGAAAACAAAAACAGGTAGCAACTGCAAAACAAGCAAACTTTAACTGAAGTGGCCTTGATATCGAAGCTTGATGGAGAAATTGTTGACATTTGTTGTCAAACTTTGACAGATTTTAAAGTGTTCACTGTAATTGCACGTTACAAGTACTAGTATGATATATCATAAGAACTTGGACAGGCTCGTGGTACAGAATTGGTCAGATGAACCACCAAAGGAGAGAAAGTTATGTACAGTATTCATCGACTGAATTCTTATCGACAGCTATTTTATGGGCTTCACGTTTCAGGAACTGGGGTGTGTTTTTTTTTTTTTTTTTTTTTTTTTTTATAAATTGCATTGCACTCCCATCTAGCGGTCATAAATAGCACTGTGACCAGCAGTTTCAATAAATAAATAGATAAATAAATAAATAAATAAATAAATAAATAAATAAATAAATAAATAAATAAATACGAAGTCTCACCTGTAGGAGACCAGTGTCTCGGCACGGAAAATTCCATGAATCAGGCATAAACAGTCATATAAACCTATGAATATGAAATACGCTTTAGTAAAACAGGTACTACGCCAATGGTCATGAGTCTTATCTAACTTATATAGCGCTTTCCTTCCTCACTCACTAATGTAGGCAGCATGCATCAGGGTCAAATGGGCTTTCAGTATCCAAAATGATGCTTCCACATGGCCACAATGGCTGCCACTCAAACCTACAGCGCCTGGGTTGAACGGCCATTCATTCCCTCTCCAATTGAATGCATCCTGCCGAGGCAATTTAAATTTAAACACAAATCCCGAAGAAGTTGGTATGCTGTGTATAATGTGAAAAAAAGCAAATACATCTTAACACAATCACTTCTTAAACCCTTCTTCATTCTAACAAAAGTAAACAAAAAAAAACTATCATATATATATATATATATATATATATATATATATATATATATATATATATATATATATATATATATATATATATATGACTACCTGGGATTGAATGCCTGGAGTTTAAATTTAGATTGAATTATTTCATTTAAATTGAAAAAGTTTTTTTTTTTTTTTTATTACTGATTATGATTATGATTTTTTTTTTAATTGTTCAATGTTGGATCAGCCATTAATCATCCTTGAGATGTTTCTGTAGTTTAATTGGATTTTACCTGAGTGAAATTCAGTTGATTGGACATTATTTGGAAAGGTACACGTATACGTAAGGTCCCACAATAGACTGGACATACTGTAAGAGAGCTGTGCAGTATCATAATGGCTCAGCGAGTGACTCTGTATATACACCGTGGTCCAACTTAAAATGAATTTGATATCTAGGTCAAAAACTTGTTTCTCAAATTCGAATGAAAACACTCATGTTTTTTAATGCTCTTTATTATCGCAGTACAAAATATAACATTTGTTTGAGCTATTGGCAGCAAAGTAGCAGGAGAAAAAAAACCAATTTAAATGCACTTGTGTAAAAGCTTATTTATGTAATCATTGGTAAGCAGAGGTGGGCAGTTCGTCAGTACCAACAGACTGTCCGTCAGTCCATCGCTGGCGGGCACCCGTTTTGCCAACCGACCGTTGAACGACAAGAAACATTTTAGAAATAATGGACCAAACCATGACATAACGTTAGATTTCATTTGCCATTTTTCATCCATTGTCACAATTGTAGGCTGGACCTGCTTGAAGTCTTCAAATTTCTCAGAAATGTTTGAACAAGAATATAGAATTAAAATAGGTAACAAGCTAAGACATAAACTCATGGGTTAACTGGTGGATGCTGAAGCAAAGAAACGGCTTTGTAACAATACGGAGAGAAAGGATCATTAAAGTATTGCAGTGAGCGATACTAAAATAAGCTAATTTTGAGAATGCCTGTTACGGCTTGGAGGTCAATGTTTGCGCTGCGCTTCGAGTTATGATTTCATGAAGTAAAATGCATTAATGTCAACAATCTTGCTTAACATTCACTGTATGGGCCAAAAATAAAAGGCAATGTTTAAGAGTTAAGTATTAAGGCGCTTGCATGTTATTTTGCTTTTTTAATATATATATATATATATATATATATATATATATATATATATATATATATATATATATATATATATATATATATATATATATATATATATATATATATATAAAATGTGTGTGTGTGTGTGTGTGTGTGTGTGTGTGTGTGTGTGTGTGTGTGTGTGTGTGTGTGTGTGTGTGGGGAAAATGCTCCTGTCAACATGGAATAACAGACTTCACATTGTACTGTTCATTGATTGTTCACTTAGTAGTTGTATGATTTTTCTGAAACAAACTACCACCACTTGATGGTAGTTCAATTCAAATCGATCGATCGTTTTTTTATTTTGTTGTACCACGACATTGATTGCAATTTAGGTAGACATCCAAAAGTGACGGACCAACAAAGATGGAAATGGATCCACAGCGTTACCCACCAACTGTAAATGACTAACCAGCAAAAAATGTAAAATACCCAGCTTTTTCAGTACTAATATGATGACTTTCTAAAAGAAACCATGAACAAAGTGTCATTCAGCTGTAGTTTGAGGACTGATATGTGTCTCCACTTTATATATTGTCTGGTAGCCATCATCCCAGGCAAAAAGCTGTTTGTCTCCAGGGTGGTAGTGGATGCTGCTGTGGCTCGTGTAGCGTTTTGGGAAGAACACCACAGGACTCTCAGCGCTTCCAATTGATGGCACAGAAAAGACAAAATGGGTATTGGAGTACACAATATTAGTATAAAGTGTATATTTTATGTGCTTTTGATGTTGTGAATTTGTGAGTCAAAGCCCAACCTGTGGATGGTGTCATGAATATCGTAGACACACTGTACAGTTGACCGCCCTCCATAGCGTGTGTTGTAAACGACATAAAGTGTCCCGCATATTATGAATGCTCCTTCAGCATCATGGCTTTTGCACTGTGTATCCCAGATGGATTCCACTGCCAGGTTTCCTAGGAAAAATAAAAATACCATGAAGGATCACTTTTAATATCGATGCACCTTTTGATGTTCCTGCTGTGATGATGGTTTCAATTTTTTTTGTTGTTGTTGTCTTGTCTAGGAAATTACACTGTAGTTCTTAGCTGACAGATAGTAAAATAAAGGTTAAAATTACATATATATATATATATATATATATATATAATGATTCAATTAAACAAAAAGGATTTCTGCTTCGATCTATAGAAGCACAGAGTCGTCATACTATGTGGATCATCTTTGCAAGACAGAATAACAAAGGGAGGCAGTGTATTTTTTAAAGTTTGAAAATTTAATTTCAATTTTAACTTTAAAATTTATTAGGTATAACTATAAACTATATAGCTTTTATAGTATCAAATGAACCAGAAATAAAATAAAAGGCAGGCTACCGGTCCACGAGGACCGAATTTGGACACCTCTGCTGTAAGACACTGAAAAAAATAACAAAAAGTATGACTTTTGGCCTGCAGTGCATACAGTACACTACCTTTATCAAGTTTAGTTATAACCAAATTTCCTCCGTATTCTGGGTCAGCGTGAATGACCCAAAGACCTAGTTCATCCACAGCCATGTCCAAGTAGGTGTTGGTATTCAAGCTGTATACTGGGAGGCGACCAGCACCTGGAAGAAGGGTGCTGTCGACTACTGTGCCGTTTGATAGGTCAACCTGCAAAAACAGATAGCCTATTAGTTTTGTGCAAATTCTGTGTGTGTGTGTGTGTGTGGGTGTATGTTTTTTTTTTTGCACATACTGTATGTATGACCATAGAAAGGTTGAACAAAAAAAAAGAAAAAAGGTATCACAACTTGAATCAACACACTAGTCATAACACTTCAGATGAAGAGGAAAAGTACTTTTTAATCCATTATTTTCGTCTGATCTCATTTGATCTGTATTTTATGTCATCACCATAATCACAATCATAGTTTTGCAAGCAGCCAAACTATCTTTGGTGTTCATTGACGCTCGCCTAAAGAAAAAATTGAAAACATCTGATGAAGGGAGGTCAGCTCTGGAGGTCATTTTCAAGTCAGAAGTTTATTTTGGCAAATTGGATTTACTGGCCTCAAATATTACTGGATAGCAAAGTAATCAGAAAAAAATAATACTCAAATGACTAAGTTCACTTGAAGTGCACTCGGTATCCAGCCAAGACTCACATGAGATTGCCACGTAGCAGGCGCAATGCAGCAACGTTAATATGAATCAGGAATTAAAAAGGAACTTTCCACCCCATCAGCAGCACCACTGCACACATTTCTATAGTTTACAAACATACAAAAAAAAAATAAAACATCATAACACGTTTTAATATACTTAACACACTTTTAGCATCTGGTTGGGTGTGTCTGCCTTGTGGTAGTAGAGGAATCCATTGTAGGCAATGTGGCCTGTTCCCTGCCATGAAAAAGGCAGCCTGACCACTTTCACTGGGGGCACAGCCATTCTCTCCAAAAAGCTTTGTAGAGATGCATACTCCAGCAGCGTGTCGTTACGAATTCCGCTCAGCAAGTAGACCTTGGTTAGATCAGACTGGATGTAACGTTATTGTGGTAAAGCAAAACATTTTTATTTCAGGCTCACAAACGTCGTGGCAATCAGTAGGCTCATTCAAAAACGGGCACAAAAATACTGCCCGCTGCAATTAAATGGCATATACCTTTGTTGATCCGGCAGAAGGATCCTTGAACCAGGAGCCAGCATTATCTCCCATCTTCTTCACAATTTTGAGAGACTTAATTTGATTCAGAGCTACATTGCAATCTGGAAATGAAGCAGATTTTTGTTCATTGATTTTTTTTTACTGGAGGTCAATCTTCAATTTGGCCTTTTCTTGTATTTTTCTTTCTCTTCTCTACATCCTGTCTCGTAACTGTAAATACTTGTCCATCATATACAGTAGGAGAGATTATTTGTCACATTGCAATTATCTTCTCCGCCACAGAGCACAAAGAAATGGAATTCTAGTTTTCTGTCTTTACATAGTCAAGGTTCTCTGAGAAGCCAATAGCACATTATGAGCTGAGGCGGGAACAAATGAACTACTGTATTTATCCGGCTGAAAGTCATTATATACAGTATACCTCTAATTCGATGTTACAAAAATGAGGCGATAGGGGAGGATATCCGGGAGTTAAATGGAAGGCGCTATTCGATATGTCAGATAGTGACGTTGACTTTTAGGGCTTTTCGACAAATTGATATTCAACTGTGTCAAAAAATAAAGCTTTCAAACTTCAAATCATTTTATTGTTGCAACATTAGTTTCAGGATTACCTCGCACCCGTCTCGCTTCTGCCCACCCCCTCCCCCCATATACGATGAAGAAATGCGTTTAAAGTACCGAATATGTCACACACCATGTGTCATAATTGGACAGCCATAATTTATGTCAGTGGTCCTCAAGCGTTTTTCAGTGATGTACCCCCTGTGAAATATATTTTCAGGCAAGTACCCATTAACCAGTGCAAAGCATTTTTGGGATGAAAAAAAAAAAAGGGGGGGGGCTGAAAACATGCTATCAGTGTATGATTTATTAAACTTTAGACACTTTCAAACTTTGTTTGTATTGATCTACAAAAAAATATCAACCTAAAGTGTCCTCTTTTGGATCAGAGAAGAAATCTTTCGTCAAGAAACAATATCTTGGTTATTCAAAAATGTTTTTCCACAAATAAAAACAATACAAAAGTGTCAGACCTGTTCCCTTACAAACAAATACATAAATAAATAATAAATAAACATTTGTCCACAAAAAAATCAACATAAAGTGTCAGACCTGTTCTCAAAAATAATTATAAATAAATATTTGTCCACAGAAAAATATTCAACTTAAAGTGTCCTCTTCTGCGATCATAGTAGATATGTGTTCACAAAAATAAATCATTAACTTGACAGGTAACGAAAGGAGGCACCTAACAAGTTGGGTTGAACCATTCTAGAATGGAGAGAAGTTGGCTTTTTACATTCATGAATTTGAATATACAACTGAACACGAAACTTATTTTATGAAATTATATTTTTCTGAAACAATCAATTCATTCAATTTTAACTGAATTTTTTCATGGGTTTTTTTTGTATTTAAATTCTCGAGTGCCCTCTGAACTTCCTTCAAGTACCACCAGGGTTACTGGGAACCCCATTTGAAAACCACTGATCGATATGACCACTAAAGTCAGGGCCAGGACTCATAATTGCGTTTTTGTGAAATTCACCCGAATTTAAAGTAAAAAAAAGGGTGGTCAACTTATAGGCGACGTTGACTTGTACTCTAAGAAGTAGCGTATTTTGCACAATCCAAAGTAAAAGA
The DNA here is from genome assembly GCF_059441005.1 of Hippichthys cyanospilos. Taxonomy (NCBI): domain Eukaryota; kingdom Metazoa; phylum Chordata; class Actinopteri; order Syngnathiformes; family Syngnathidae; genus Hippichthys; species Hippichthys cyanospilos. The sequence continues at coordinate 4,221,332 of NC_142374.1, forward strand.
CAGCAACCTGGTTTAATTCAAGTAGGCTTGGATTTGTTCGAAGAGAGATTGAGGCATTTGATCATACCTGGCTCATTGTTCTGTTTTAAGATAGGTTTGAGCCGGAGCCAGAGTTAGCAAACTGTTGGGGGCAACTTTGGTCGTTTGAAGCAACTGTCTCTTTTGGGGTAACTTGCCACGTGCCAACTTAACTCCAAGCAAGTAGGGGCAATTACATCAGGTGTAAATGGTTTCCTGCTTTGTTGTGTTGCTTCATTATTTTGTGGAAGTGCTCAAAGGTGAAGTTCTGCTTCCTTCTTCTGGATAATCATTCTTTGCATTGTTTTATTGATGGGGTGGGTTTCCACTCCATCCGTTCATTTTCTTGAGTCGTTTATCCTCATAAGGATTGCAGGCTTGCTGGCGCCTATCCCAGTTGACTGGTGGCAGTAGGCGGGGGACACCCTGAACTGGTTGCCAACCAATTTCAGGGCGTATGGGGCCGAACAGCCATCCACACACCCAATCACACCTAAGGACAATTTAGTATGTCCAATACACTGACCTGCATGTTTTTGGAGTGCAGGAGGAAGCCGGAGCACCCGGAGAGAACCCACTCGGGCTCGGAGAGACCATGCAAACTCCAAACAGGAAGGCCAGAGTAAGGTGGATTTTAACTCGGGTCCCTAAAATGTGAGGCGGACGTGCGTGCCAAGCACCGCTCCACCGAGCCAAAGCAAATGACAACATAATACCTTTGCTCCCACCCCACTTTTTACACAGAATATAAACTTTGGACAGAAATGTTAAGCGTCGCTTAAAAAGCACTTGAACTCTGTCTCTCGTTCTTGGGTGAGGACCGACCCAAGTAAGACAAAATCAATGACATCCCTGGGATTGGGCAATTCACTTGTCCTCTGTCTGCATCCCCACTGAAAATTCAAGTCAGCTTTTGGGTGACGGGTATCAACTTTGCTGTCACGGGTTTGTTGCAAAAATCAAAAGAAAATGATGGTGCAGTCGAGCAGATTGCAGTGAAATGGAATTTAATGCTCCCACAGCCCGCGTAGACAGTGAAAAAATAGACAAAGTGACAACAAAATGTAAAAATAAACCAAAGTATTTGCAAGGATCAAATAAAGTATTTACAAGAAGGGAAAAAAAAAACCTAATAATTAACTTACTTTTGTCTGTTCTAGCCTGCCAGCATTCTTACATCTTTACTGCTGTGCCCTTTCTGACTCCAAAATGAATCCCAGAAGCCCTTTAAATACCCTTTAGCTATTCCCTCTGAGCGAACCATTCAAAAGACATTTTCATTTTTGGATTTTCACATACTAATATACAAACTGAAACATGTATAAATCATAATTACAGGCATAGAATTCTATTAATCTATAAATCGGAAGCGCCTCTGTTTTGCAGTGTCGTTCGTGCCCCACTCCCGGCGAGGGCATGCAGGTACACGTTCTTGGGTCTGTGTGAATGTGTGTAGACCAAGTATTTTGGGGTGTCGAGTGTGCGCCTTACAGCCACTCCCTCAGTTCACTCCTATCAGACTGGGTGAAACCCAGCTCTACAAAGCCTCGACACTCAACTAGCCGTCTTAGGCTCTGAAACCGATTCATCTTTTCAAGGCCTTAGCACTATCACAATAAAGGTGGTCTCAGGCACTGCCATTCCAGTGCCAGCACTGAGTCAGCTGCCCCAAACGGCAACATTCCAGGCCTTAGCAAGCCAGCCGTCACCTTACCCGATTGCAGTTATCACCAATACAATAACACTAGAGGATATTAGGCCTTACCCAAAAGCTTGTCTAAGAAAAAAAAAGTTAACATGAGAGAAAGAGAAAGAGAAAAGAGAACAGCTATTCTCACTGACAAACCTGCAAAAGAGGCACTTGTAGCAGAAAGATAGGCACAAGGAAAACATGTCTATTCAAAAAGAATTGCAAGGCAACTGAATTCAAAATAAAAAAGATGCAGTGCAAAGGGAAGAAAACTGGTAACAAGAAAAAAAATCAGACAAATCTTGAAAGATGAGTCCCTGTACTTGGTATGGGTAGAACCATTTTGAAACTGTTGCTCAGGGGAAATTAGGATGAAATGCATAATAAGCAAAGGATAGCATGGGCCCATGAAGAAGACCCCCCTGACAAATTAATGTATGTTTGCCAGAATTGTGATTCAGATGAGTCTGAGTAGTGACAGCTATATTTGAACAGAGGTATTTGAAGGACTCATGACTTTAATCCGATGCTGGTTGCAGATTAATTTGTCTTCAACATTGTTTAATGCGATGCACAATGGTGTCTTCAAACTCAATGATAAATATTGTTTGTGGCGGACCAAAATCGAGTAAAAAGAAAACCCGATGTATTCCCTTACCATTTTCCATTGTGATTTTAGCTTTCCTTTTGACCTGGTCCAGTTCTGCCGCTTTAATCTGTTGTTCCAGCAGTGCCTCCTCCATCTCGATGTCAGATTGGGCAGGCATCTTGTTTTCGAGGTATTCCAGCTCTCGCTCCACTCGCTCTACACGCGCAGAGATGCTATCCAGCTGGCTCCTCACTTCTGATCTGAAGGGAAATCATTTCTCAACTCATGCACTTCTCGCGCAGCAAAATGTTTGTTGGTACATTATATATGGACAACTGTTCAGCCATAATCATACCTCATAACATTCAAGGTGGACAGATGACCTCTCATTTCTGAAGAGACATCATAGACCTTCTGGGTTACGCTCACCGTGTTTTGCTCACATTGGTTCAGACGCTCCTGACAATTTCAAAAGGAACTTTTATTTTTTTAATAAATACAGAAGTGAAATCAGGCATTGATAGCTTTGAAATGAAAAAGCACCATTTCTTTAAGAATGAAAAGGCCCTCACTAAAATGTTTGAAAGCACTTTCTCATATCCAAGAAGGTGTTTGCAAAATACTTTTTTTTTCAAATTTGTGTTTTAAATAGTTCAGCACTAATATTCAGGACATTCAATATGTTTGAACCTATTTAATAAAGATTCACTCTTTCAAAAGCCTCACTATTACACACTTATCTTTCTCCTGCTAAAACAATATTTTTTCTATCATGTAGAATGGTTTGACCTTTAATGTATAAAGGTTATTATTGTAACAGGGTGACAAAATACAACCACACACAGAATAATAACATACTGTTGCGGTTTTGGAGGGGAGGGGGTGGGGCATAAACGAGACAAGTGCAAGGCAATGTATACAAATGCTGAAACTAATTTTGCAACAATAAAAGGATTTGAAGTGACATCAAAGTGTGTATTAGTTGTGCCTCGCTATGTTTCTCCCCAGACCTGCTGACATCCACGCGTGCTCTGGCATTTTTGTCTTGAACGGACAGGTTAAGCTGTATTTTCCTTTTCAAAATGGGTCAAAGTCCTACGGAAAAATGATCCACGCAGTCTCGTTATTGACAAGAAAGAGGCAATAAGGCGGCGCTTGACAAAAGTGCATTTGAAAGTGCAAACGCACGAAAATGGATGCATACTATAGAGAATTAGAGGTATATATATATATATATATATATATATATATATATATATATATATATATATATATATATATATATATATATATATATATATATATACTTGTTTTAAGCCTTGTAAATGACAGATATGCGGAAAAAAATTGGTCTGGTTTTGAAATATGCGTGTTTAAGTCGACCCCCGCAATATGGGGGGAAAATGAGGAAAAATACTTGACTTTTACACGAAAAAATACTAACCCTTCCTCTGTGGGTTTTCTTTTTACTATGTTTTCATCACGGGTTCTTCCAGATCTGCATAACAGTTTAACTAACTAGTCTTTAAGAAGAATATTTTTTGTAGAATAGTTGTGTCCTGTGATTCGCTGGCGACCAGTAAAAGCTGTAAGACAGCTGTGAAAAGTTCCATCATGAATGTGACCCTTTTGAGGCCACACACACAGGATGTTAAAAATGTCCTGTCCTTACCTCTATTTGAGTCAGTCTCCTTTCCAGGTACTGTAGTATAAAGGCATCCTGGGGTGAGCCCTGACTCTTGACTAAATTCACACTCAAAAAAACACAAAACAAAAGGATGAAAATGTCTCTGTCTGACATCATTTGCACTTCCAAGTAAAATAACTCAGCTCTATTGCAAGGTTTTACAGGATTTTTTAAAAATTATTCTTCAGCTTACTCGCAGAATACATTGCATTTAAAAGCGTGTGTTAAAAGCGTGTGTGAAAAGAGACACGCAGTTACACACTCTAAAATGTAATCCTCAGGATTGGAGGCAGTAAGAACAGTCCTGCTTTGTTGAAAGATTCCTTAAGAAATGCATGTTCTTCCCACTTCTTTTTGTCTTGCTGGGTTTAGAAAAGGCTCGGCTTTGATTTGTAGCTCCAGAACATTCTGTGTTGTTACTCATTTAGTTGTTGCTTTGAGGCCAGTGTTTTTTGGATCCAGATGTGCTTATGGGATTCCAGCCCCTCAGCCCCTCTCTCCTCGCCAATCTGACCATCTGTGACTCACCCTATCTTGGAGTTCGTGCTCTTGAGGAATGAACAGTAAAAATAAGAAAAGGGGTGGTGCACCTTAAAAAAACCAAGGAGAGGGAAACAGCCTTGTGTTCAGTGTGATCTATCTATCTATCTATCTATCTATCTATCTATCTATCTATCTATCTATCTATCTATCTATCTATCTATCTATCTATCTATCGATCATATATATATATATATATATATATATATATATATATATATATATATATATATATATATATATATATATATATATATATATAAAATTAAAACAACCAATCAACAAATTACAAAAACTGAAATTTAAATTAACTTCGGGATTTTGGGATCAAAACCAATAATAATTCCAAATGCTATGACATGACTCCTACAAACATGGATGCATCGTTCTCCCGTATTGGTCCTGGACGACGCTTTTCACCTTGGCTCTGCTCTCATAAATGACAGGCTATGTGCCCAGAAGCACAGGACTGGTCTTTACATATGTTTAAAAGTTGTTGGACATCATCAGGTCGTGCTTTACCCAACATTTCTTAGAGTTCCAAGCAGCCTTGCATCATCATTCCAGGGCCGCAGCTAGGCCCCTGGATATGCCCCCTCCTCCTTCCTTGCTCATTAATGACAGAATGTGAGTCATGTGATATAGGTTACTTTAAGGGACGGCATCAGATATCCATACGGCGACTCACTGTGTGCATGTCTGAAGTTACTCACCTTGGTCCAATGCCTGCGCAGGGAATTTGTGTGAATGCTCAGGCACATTCAAAATTAGAGGGAACATTGCCTGCGACCCTTTTGAAGATAAACAGCCATGGAACATGGACGGATGGATGTCTTAATTTGCGAGTGGCATAGAAACCAGAAACTTGCTTGATTGCACACAAGACACAAACTGACACCCCAAACACGATTTGAAATACGTGGCGAAAAGAAACCTGATGGCCTCCATCTGAGCCCCATGGAATACAATTAGCAAATACTAGATTTACGTTATTAAAAAAAAATGTTGATGTGATGGAACAGATTAATTTACAGCAGTTCCTTTTATCTTCACTGCAGTATTGTCTGACCCCTCTTCAGCAAAAGTTATCATTGAGGGCTGAAAAGTAGGTTCAGGCCTGGACAGATATAAGTTTAAATTCAGATACGTAGCTTGATATCGCAATGTTATAATAACGGAAGTTGATCGATTTTACATGTAAACGTTGTCCATCTTTCCGTTTGATGTTTGGGTACTCGGGAGAAATTCAAAATTACGTGAACATCCGCCGATGGAGACGGGCCTTCAATGTTCAATTTGTTCTTCGCCAAGAGTGACAAAAACCTTAACAACTCTACTGTACAGGCTTCAAAAAAATCTAAAACTTCACAGACACATGAAGACTTATACCTTTAACACTTCTGTATAAAAATTTTTGAAAGAGCTTATAGCGCCACCCAGTGGTTGATAAAAATGTCATTTTTTTACACTTTCATGTACTGTGCTAACTCTGAGCAAACTAACTGAAAATTGGTCATAAAACCATTAAGACATGGAACATGAAGGTTCTCAAATTTCATTACTTTTCGATAATGAGATAATGTCACCTCAAAGTCAAATGTCTCGCAAAAACGAAAAAAAGTGGCTGGAATTGGACCCAAAATGGCCTTATGAACGAAAAAAAGCCTCCCAGTCCCGGCCCGTTTGACCGAGAGCTACGAAAATTTGTAGGCATATGTAGGACCTCAAGACCTACAAAAAAAGGCACTGGAACCATACGCTCAGATGTACAGAAAAAGAGTTATGAATTTTTGAACTACTCCTTCTTTCTCCTAAACGCTTGACCCAATCGACTTCAAATTGCTGTGGTGTATTATCATCCTTGGAGGCAAGACTGATCAAAATTTCGTGAAGATCTGCCAACAAATATGATGGGGTGCGAGGTTTCAAAATATGTGTTTAATGTTTACTTCGCCACATTTGACACAAACCTTAATAACTCAGCTGTACATGCTTCAAAAAATCTTTACAGATACATCAAGACTCATGCTCTTAACACATCTGTTTAATACATTTTTGTATTACTTATAGGGCCACCTAGTGGCAAAAAAAAAATGTCAGTCTGATGTCTCACCAAAACAAAGAAAGTTGATAGATTTGGACACAGATGATCTTATCTCTTCAAAATTTCATATACTTGATGGGTGTCCAATGTGGAATACACCTATCAATGTATTTTTCATCGTAGTACGAGCGCCACCAAGTGGCAGCCAAAAACATAGTATTTTTTAAACGTTTTTATGTGCTTTGCTGAGCCCGCTGAAGTAATATCGCTGAAATTAAGTTTGACAAGCCTCTATACATGCCTGCTGACCTCCACATTATTTTACGATGTTTCAATAATGGGCGTGGCTTCTACGTCTATTTACTTTCCAAAGATTTACTAGTAAAAGCTGTTGTAATTTGACCCAGATGATCTGATCTCACAGTATCTTACATTGGCTGAGAGTCCATTCCTGAAGACATTGACAAACATACATTCCATTACAGTGTTTGTGCCATCTAGTGGCAGCAAAAAATGTCATCAGAGTCAAAAGATTACAATCAATCCTGTTAGGTTTGACCTACAGCTACGAAACGTTTTAGGCATGTATAGGACCGTAAGACCTTTAAAAAGTCAGAAGGAGTCATATGCTACGATGTACTGAAAAATAGTTATAACTTTTTTAACGTGCAATTTTGCCCTGTTCTTGGACAATTGCTGGTCTCAATCTACTGCCTTCTTAAACGGTTCACCCAGTTAACTTCAAATTTGGCATGGACCATTATCAGACTTAGGGGCACAAATATTCCAAAAATTGTGAAGATTGCATGACATACAAGATGGGGGCGGAGCTTCATATTATGATTAAGATTTCCTTCGCCAAGAGTGACAAAAACCTTAATAACTCAGCTGCAACAGCTTCAAAACATCTGAAACTTTGCAGGGAACTTAAGAGTCATGACTTTAGTACAGCTATGTGATAAACCTCCAAAATGTTTTCAGCGCCATCAAGTGGTGGACAAAAATCTTATTTTTTACACTTTCAAGTACTGTGCAATGCCTGTTTGGGTACATTACCTGAAAAATGGTCAGAAAAGCTTTGAGGCATCGGAACATGAAGGTACTCAAGTTTTCTGACTTTTCGACCCTAAACCTAACCCTAACCCGAATTGCCTGTATGCTACCTCAAAGTTCGATTTCTGGCCAAAACCGTAATGCTGTAATTGGACCTAGATCATCTGATCTTTTCAAAAATTCATATATGGGATGGAAGTCCCATGCAAATCACACCTACAAGCCTATTTGCTGTTGTAATGCAAGCGCCATGTAGTGGCAGCAAAAAATACAGCAATTCCTGAACTTTTTTTGGACTCTGCTGAGCCCGTTGAAGTGATATCACTTAAATGTTGCCTGACAAGCCGTTAGACACTCCTACTGCCCTCTACCAACGAGTACGATGTTTTGAAAATGGGCGTGGCCTATACAGTAGTGCAAAGTCACACAACTGTAACAATAAAAGCTGATGTAACTCAACCCACAAAATCCCACCTTCTCTAAATTTCACATATTTGATTGGATTCCTGTACTGATGTCATCTACGTACTCATTTTTCATCGTAATACCAACACCACCGTGTGGCACAAAACAATATATCATTTTTGCATTTTCTATATACTTTATTGAGCATTGGACATTTTCTAACACATTAACTTCTAATGTTCACTTCCCCCAAAGTGTGTATACCCAATCACGTTCATACTCCTAGTTGTTCATACCCCGACCTGTTCATACCCCAAGCTGCACTGGTCTGCGAGGGCCCTTCATAGCTGTTTGCAGCTCTAGTAGTGTGTATAAAGTTTGATGTAGACAGACAACAAACGTCATACTCACTGGCGACAAGTGAAGGAGACGTTGAGACATCATGGTGACCGCTACCGCGATCCTTCGCAGGGATGAGGGATGCACTCTGCTCAGGTGTTTAACTGTCCTACTTTTGGAGAGGCAGACTAGACTGAGCAAGCAAGGAGGTTTGTATACAAAATGGATGGAGAATCCTCAGTGTGTGATGACACGCCCATTGAATGCCCTCAAACACACGTGACAAAAACGTGCATGTTTGGAGCTCAAACGTAACTGTGTAGCCTGCCCAATTAAAAAAAAAACAAAAAACGACAAAAATCGTACTTTCGAAAGCAACATAATCTGTTTGCTTTGACATCAATATTAATTGACAGGACTCATCGCTGTACTTAATACCAATTTCCATTGGTCCCCATTTTACAACTCGCATACTGCGATTGGGTTGGGAGTTTTTTACCCCCAGTTTTAGACTACCTCTGTAAAAAGTGATTTCTAGAGATAATGATGAGTGGGGGTGAGTGCGGGGGGCCACGTAAGGTTTTTCTATCTCCAAGGGGGGGGCTTTGCAAAAAATAATTGAGAAGCACTGCTGTAGTACAAGGTGGTCTCTTTTTGAACTCTTGTGGCCTTGATGGTGGAGATACAAACATCCACAGAACTCTGATCCAGTACCTGCGCTGTTGATACTTAACGATACCCTTAACTAAAAAGAAAATATTGTAACACATTGTACAAATGTAGATTATTACATGTTATTTGCTACATGTTGGAGGATATATTTGAGTAATGTACTTAGGTGTGATACAGAAACTATTTGATTGAAATCCTTAGATGTTATGAGTTCAAATCAAAGTTACTTTGAATCTCAACATTTACTTCAAAAAAAATTTATGTGACTTATTTGCAAAAAAAAAAAAAAAAAAAACATTCACAATATCTATATTAACCCGAGAACGCTTTTGCTCTACCATCACCATCACTCTTGCCGGGTGATTTTTACCCGATATTATACACCGCAAAAACACTTCTTGTTGTAAAAAATAGATTCAAATGTGAATACACATGATAAATTAGAGCGGTTTTCTTTCATTTTCAACTGTAGTATGAGTAACACAAAAAACAGCAAAACACAGGAACAACCTAAAAACATGCTCCAAAATTGCTGAAAAATTAGACATTTTAGAATAAAAAAATTCCTAAAAAAAAAAAAAAAAAAAAAAAAAACGAAACTAGAAACATGGTCTTTGCTCCACCCATTCCTGGGACCTGTGAGACTTCCCTAGTGAAGACACAGACTCCTAGACATACCAAAAGCTGCAAGAGAGAGGCATAAAAAACACCTTTTTTTAGTAATTAAAAATTACCAATTGACTAAAATATTGTTTCCCTATAAAAATGACCTTTGAAATCAACCTTTATAAATTAAGTACAACTAAAGAAAAAGTAGTGTACATACACATTCCAGAGCCACTCTTGCTTGCCTGTTATTTAATAATTTCCATCCAGCCATCCGTTTTCTAGAGCCACTTATCCCATCAAGGGTCGCAGGCTTGCTTGTGCCTATCCCAACGAGCTGGCTTCGGGCAGTAGACGGGACACACAATTAAGGACAAATTTTATTATGTCCAATACACCTGCCATAAATGACTTTGGAGTGCCCAGAGAGAAAGCACACAGGCTCTTGGAGAACATGCAAACTCCACACAGGAATGCCGGAATGAAGTGGATTTGAACCTGGGTCCCTAAACAGTGAGGTGGATGTGCTACTGCTCCACTGAGCCACCTGATAATATCCATCCATTCATCCATCCATCCATGCATTTTTTTAGAGCCACGTATCCTCACAAAGGTCGCAGGCTTGCTGGTGCCTATCCCAGCTGTCTTGAGGGAGGAGGTGGGAGACACCCTGAGCTGGTTGCCGGCCAGTTACACGGCACACATAGAAAAACATCTTCACGCACCCATTCACATTTAAGGACAATAGGTAGCGTAGGGATAGGGACTAGTCTTCCCAAGGTTTTACTTCTACCGCCATCACCTAGATGCACATTCCGCTCATCTCTTGAGAGTGTAAGCTCCCCACTCACCTGAGCCAAAATGCCTTTGCTCCTTTGGTTTTGCGTCTACCCTCAGTCCTCCGACAGAGAGTCGAGACCCAATCCCTCAAAAGGGTCTTACTGCCATGGTTTATGTGAAAAGGGATACAGCTTTAGGTATACTTGTATCATTTCTACAGATAATGTCTTGTAGTCCGACTGGAAGGGCCGCCAGGCAATGTTGGCTGGTGATGAAAATAAAGACCTCTCGGACGGAGGCATCTTGGTTGAAAAAAGATTGTATTATACAGTTTCATACTGCTGATGTTAGAGCAGGCTCGCTCATGAGGTCAAGATGGCGAGAGCCCACATAGCCCTTTGCTGTTTTAAAAACCCTCCTTTACTAGTCAAATTACATGTCTTAGCCCACCTCTGCCAAATGTGGTGCCTGACCATTGGTTTAACTGTTAGGTGGGGTGGTCAGGGGTCCAGTAACCCCCAGTCCCCTGGGCTGCTCCGGGAGGAATGCCTTTGTTCTCTCTTATCTGACTTACAGTAGAAGTTACACTGACAAAAACTACTACAATGAGACTTTAGCAACATACTGAAGAAATTAATCAAAATTAAATGAAGGCTCAATGGTCACATCCCAAAATAAACTACACCTCCTATGGTATAAAACTCACTTGTATGCAGGGATGTTTTTTAATATTCATGAAAATAAATAGTGCTGAATCTCATGTTATATGTTTGTAAATTAGACTGAAGAACATACTATAGCTATTTGTTGTCAAAATCTCTTGCTTAATAGAAAAGCAAACAATTAAAAATGAAAAATTTCAACTATCAAGAAATTGTTTGCATACCTAAAAATTGTCAAAATCTTTTGATTTAAGCTTCTCAATCTTAACTATACTCAGGTTTTTGTTGTCCTTCATGAAAACAAATTGATTATGCATACTTTCTGTGGAATCAAAGCAAGATAATTGCCAACATCTGCTTTTTCTTTGGAAAAAAAACTGACAGCATAATATGACAGATTTAGATCTAAACTGTCATTGTAAAAATCTCATGCTTAGTAGTCTTTGGTCTGCATCTGCAGGTTTTTCGAGTCACCTCGGTCTTTTTCAAAACCTTTTTGTCATGGCTCACGTCAGCTTTAAACAAGAAGAAAAAAGAACCACATAAGCACACAAGTGTACTAAAACAACACACTTAATAGCTAGCAAATGAGCAAAATGTATACATCTTGCTTTTGTTGCTGGCAGAACCACTGTTGTTATTGGAAAATTATCCACGAGAGGGCAGCACACATTTTGAAATAGAGTCCACCCACATGCTCCAAAATTAATCTCGATTGTAAATTGTCAAGGTAGTCGAATGTTCAAACACGAATAGTCTTGGAAATAAGGCAATAAACAAAAAGGGGTGACTGACCTCCTAGGTGTGTTGCTACTAAAATACTCTTCATTTGCACCCTTGTCTTATCATCAGTCTTCTTTGCTTGAAACGTCGGAAAAAAAAAAAAAAAAAAAAAAAAAAAATATATATATATATATATATATATATATATATATATATATATATATATATATATATATATATATATATATATATATATATATGTAGTAAAAAACAGAACATTGCATATACATAGCAAAATACAGAAAATTGCACCTGAACACATCGATACAGTACATAACTGATGTCCTCGTCGGGTGCTTCAGGTTTTGCAACTTTATACACCTTTTATTAGATTGCCTGACTATGACTGATTAAGCTTTAGTACATTCTGATGGCATTTCCTTGACCTCATGAACCTTCTCTCAGAGGCACCTCAAGTTTCTTAGCTGCTTCTGCTTCCTCCCATGATGCCGAGTGTGCAGATGGCTCTGTGGAGTTACGCAAAACTCATTCAACAGCCTACTATGATGGGCATACCTCTTCGCCTTCCAGTCATCCTCTTGACAGCTAATGTTTATATTAGGCCCTCTTCAGTTCATGTGCCATAGTGTCGTCTGTCTATTCCATGATGTGAATATTATTTGTGGTTGAGCAGAGGAGACTTATTCATGGACTCTAGGTGGATTTTCCTCGTCCACAAGGACTAGGACATGTTTTTGGGGGATTGTGGGAAGAAGCCGGAGTATCCGGAGAACATGTAAATGGCACACAGGAAGGCCGAGCTGGATGGAATCCCATCAATAATCGTGTTAATTAGCTAATAGCAGATACTAGTAGTGGTTTTTCTCAACACATATTGCAGCAGGGGTTCTCAAACTTTTTGGAGTCGGGGGCTCTTTTTTGAAAATAAAACTTTCTAAGGACCCCCCTTACAAATGTTTGCGGGAACAAAACAAAACAAAAACAAATGCATTCAACCAAGCAAAACGCCCCATTTTTGTTCACCAAAAAAAATAAATTAGACACCAATTACACACAAATATATTACTTTTCAGTCATACTGAAGTTTACGAAATAAAAATTGCAAATTGCACACCTCCTCAAGACAAATTGGGTCAATTTCAACCAAACAGGTTGCTGCCAAATATTTAGTGACTAAATAATCAATTCTTTGACGTGGATTCCGTGAGTCTATGTGACAAAAACTAAATTATTACATCTATTAAACTGGTTGAAGTTATTGCTTCATTGAAGAGTCATGAATAATTTCACAATTTAATATAAAATCAAATGAACCCAAATATATAATTTTTTTTAAATTAATGACCCAAATTATTTCACGGACCCCCGTGGGTCCGCAGACTCCACTTTGAAAACCATTGCATTATACTACAACATCAAACTAACCCTCCAAAAATATCAATATCAATATCAATATCAATATCTTTTTTTGATGAATCGTCTCATTTTGGAGGGAGTCCACCATTCAAATACACTCATCAACATAGAATAACACAACACCACACACGAGATATTCTATTACTGTCCACATTTACCCACTCCGCACGCAACCAGTCATACAAAGACAATAACATTTCACAAATACTATATATCAATCTAACAGAAACATTTGCTTACAAAAAGTAAGTATGATTAAGCAAATCAACCATGCACAGGCAGTATCATTCTATATTCTCTTGGGAGTCATGGACAAGTGCAAAATGTGTTAATATAAGTTACGATAGATGACTTAAATAAATGAAAGGATTTAATAGATCGAATGCACTCCGACAGAGTATTCAAATCAAAGGGAGCTTTATAGCTGAAGGCATGTTGGTCCAATTTCCTTCTTCGAAGTGAGGACATTAAAGAAAAGAATTGTGGTGTTTCCAAAATTATACTTTGCATTGTGGGGACTTAAGTATTACTTCAATGGAAAATGAAAATTAAAGACACACGTAAAAAGAAACTGCTGCCAAAGAAAACACCTTCTATATTTTGGTGTGAACCAGTCAAGTAATTTATATATAACACGGTGATGTGTCATATGAAGGCATCTCAAGACCATTATAATAATGTTTTAAAAATAAAATGCGTAAAACATTATTTTGGTGATATGTCGCTACCAGTGACCACAAATCTTTGTATGCGCAATGTACACATGGACATACACGGCAACTACCCCATACACACGTTCCAATGTACCCTCATGAAAAATTCATTGCAATTTGTGGAGGAGACCTTTAAAATATCCATGAAGCCTCAGCAAGACATCTGACTCTGTCTCTGGGTATGAGCTTTGTCTTCCTGTATAATATGTGTGTTGATGAGTCAATAATGATGAGAATGCAGGTTGCTTGTTCAAATGCAACTTTGCAATACATGGATCCTTGTTTAGACGTTTCCATCCACAAGAATTGAGGTGTATGTAAAAAGCTTGCATTTACATTAAGGCCTGGCATTTCATCCCTAATATTTTTTTTTAATCTTTTTACCATGTTACAATGTTAATTTCTTGCCCGAAACACCCCAAAGGGTTATTTTCCTTCACTGATGTACAGTGGTACTTAACTTTCAGGTTCTTAACTTCCAGAATTAATTTGTTTGTAGGCATATTAATAAACGATAAAAATACAGCCTCTACACCACCTCTCTACTGTGCAAAAGCAAATACACAACCCACCTTATCTGAGGTGACGCTCACGTTTTTACTTTCATTTACATGCTGGCATTGGGGAGGAGATATTGGCCAAGTAAACAGCAACATTTCATTTCTTAGTTACACAGTTTTACTGCGGAAAATGTCCAAGGGACGAAAATGTTTATTTGGGAGCACACAAATTACTAAACTAAACGTTTATAGAAAATAATTCACCTATAGGTGGAACTCTTGTTATGAGAAGTGGTTTCCCGTGGTGACAGCTTTGATAGGAGGAATGGGTTTTACTGTGTGTGCTCTTTTTGACAAGTCGTTTGCTTTGTTGGCAACTCCAGCTCATTTCAATGTCATTTCATTTACTCCGACTCTGACTCCCATTCCACTTTGCTACAAAGTTAGGTTTTTGTTGTTGTTGTTTTGTTGTTGCAGTTGGCTTTAATACAATGTCATGAAGACGGCGTGAGGCGGGGTTTCAGTGAACAAGCCTTTTCACATTCTGGTTAGAAATCCAGAAAACAAATCAGAAGAAATTGCATTTCCAATGCACCAAAGGTAAAATGTAATCATTTATATGCATGTTGTAAATTTAACAGTCGAAAGCTTGAACTACCCAGAGGTGGGCAACTTACATTTTTTTGCTGACATTCGTCATTGATCAGAGCCCCGCTCCTTTTCAGTCATTGTCAGTCTGTCATTTTTTCTAGCCGCACTAAATTGTAGTCATCAGTCCGTCCGTTTATTTTTGCCCAACCTTTCGCAACCACTAGAAGGCAAAATCGACATTTTGTCTGGTTAGTCCTTCATCAGGTCTACGTCTGTCTGCACTCATACTGTTTCTTTTTTCTGTTTTTGGACTTAACATTTAAAGTTATTCACTGGTATTATCATGCTTCACATAATATTCAAATGACGAATGCCATCCATCCATCAATTTTCTATAGCCGCTTATCCTCACAAGGCTCACAGGCTTGCCGGTGCCTATTCCAACTGACTTTGGGCACTAGGTGGTGGAGGCCTTGAACTAGTTGCCAGCAGGGCACACAGAGACAAACAACCATTCAGGCACCCAATCACACCTAAGAACAATTTAGTATGTCCAATACGCCTGCCATGCACGTTTTTGGGGTGTGGGAGGAAACCGGAGTGCCCGGAGAGAACCCACACGGCTCGGGGAGAACATGCAAACTCCACACAGGAAGGCCGGAGTGAGGGGGATTTGAACTCAGGTCTCTTTAACTGTGAGGTGGACGTGCTATTCACTGCGCCACAGGCTCAAATGACAACTGTCTCTTATAGAAGACAGTCTAGAGAAGACAGTTTCAAAAAGGGCGCAACTACAAAAATATCTCTGGTAAAGAGTTGTAGGTGTGAATGAAAAGCAGTGAATTGAACCAACCCTGCTTCTTCACTCAACTGAACATGTTACTCCACTGCTTGGTAGTGCTTTAAAGTGACATAGTGTCACTTTGACAACAGGTGGGTTGCAGTTTGTACTATAAAGACGCAGCGACATAGCAGATAATCATGCTTGTTGGTTACAACATACAGTAATTAAGTAAGCAAAAAGGTGAATGGCGGCTGACGGACTCATGTCTATCCCAATGATTACAATGGCGGATCAAAGTTTCACTTTTGACATATTTAATTCACTGTTTTTTTTGTTTTTTTTTTACATTCCCATCATTCGTCGGCCCGTCAGCAAAAAAGGCATCATCGGTTGATGGCCAGTCCATCAGTGTTGACAAAGTGCCCATCTCTGGGAAATACCATGATATTCCCACTTAAAATGCATGTCCATTCGTTGGCTAAAACAGTGGTTCTTAAATAGAGGTACGCGTACCACCTCTGAGGGTGCTTGAAGGCACTCCAGAGGGTACTCTTATTTCTGTTCTACTATAATCCCAAAAGAGCACACTTTATATTGCATATTTTTTGTGGACAAATATGTATTAAAAGTAAATGATTTATTTTTGTGAACAGATCTCTACTGTAATCCCAAAAGAGGATGCTTTATGTTTAATATTTATCTGTGGACAAATTTTTAGATTTGTATTCTACATAATATTGTACTTAATGAGTTAGGTCACATTAAGATCAATGTTTATTTACAACTAGAGTGTGTAGAAGATTTACTACATGTTTGACAGCCTCATCCCTAACAGTGTTTAATTACTACTCTTTGACCTTTCCTGTGAGTGTTTCCTTTTTATACTTTACTTGCTCTTCCTCTCTCAAGTTGTCTCTCTGTGTATAGCCAGGCCTCCTGCAGCCCCATCTTTAAAAATGTAATCAATTGTGTGGCTCCCTAGTGCAACAAAGCCGAGGTGAATGCCAAGTCAAACCGGGATATATAAATTAATGACTGATGGCAATCACGATACATTGTCGTTACCTCACAGAGAGATTAGATTTGTCAGTTACAACGTTAATATTTTAAAAGCAAAGACCTCATTTTTCAGTCTTGATACTGTATAACTCCTATATGACAATACTTGAAGTACCGCATTTCTCAGAGTACAAGTCGCCCTCGCTTATAAATTGAATCCTCTCCTTTTTTTAAATTTCAGTTTGGGTGAATTTTACAAAATCGTGATTATAAATCTACTGTGCCCCTGACCTTAATGGTAACATAGATGATGGCTGTTCAGTTATAACACATGGTGTGTGTTATTAAAATGAAAAAAATACGGTACTTTTAGTCACATTTCTTCATTGTATATCGAAAAGCCTTCTGTTGTAGTTATGGGGGGAGTGAGTGGGCCGGAAACCAGACAAGTGCGAGGCAACGTGAGTGTAGAGGCAAATGCTGAAACTATTGTTGCAGCAATAAAATTATTTGAAGTTTCCGTGCTTCATTTTTTAATTTTTTTTATTTGTCAGACGCCCTAAAAGTCATCATCACTATTCGACACACCAAATAGCTCATCCCATTTAACTCCCAGACATCCTCTCCTTCCTGCTCGTTATTTGCGCAAACATCCTTGTTACGTTTCCATCGGAAGTCATCTTCTGATCCATCCAATGTTTTTTTTAAATGTGGGTCTTTGAAGATGATTTGCTGATCCTCTTACTTGGGATGATCTCCACCCAAGTGACAGCTGTTGTGAGATTTGAGTGTGAAACTTTGACCTTCGCTGTTTCTCCCCCACCTGATGATGTCCATTCCGGCTTGTTCAAGCACACATTGAAGGGTTGACGGAGAGAAGTCAATCCGTCTTTTTCCTTTAATAATGCCTCAAAGTCCATGCGGAAAACATGGATAACTATTGCTTATGGAAGTTTCCCATTGCAGGGAACACAAATACCAACAACCACTCGCAAAGAGTATGGCACTTTTAAAAAAGTGGATTTTGCGCCATTGTTGGCGTGAGAATAACTAACCTATTTTAATAGATTGCCGCCTGTGCCCCAGGGTCAAGTGCGGTCTCTAAAAATAAATTAATCACACAAATAAACTTAAACAGATCGATGGATGGATAAAAATGTTATAACTACAACTGCCTACAACTGCTGGAGTAGAGCATATGGTCTTGGTTGCAGGGTGGTCTCCGATTGCACACTACACATGAACATGCACAGAGTACCGAGTCTATTTCGACCTCCACAACATCAAAATTCTCTTGCGCATCCACGCCCTGATTGTTTATGGAAATGAGGAGTCACACAGGATTGGCCAGCACTCATTCTGTCCCAATTTGGCGCGCAAGTGTACGCCCATTTCTACCATGCACAGTCAAGGAAAATAACCAATACATAAAATAACAATGCGCATACCTGGTCTGTGCTTTGTGCTAGAATTCTACCCTACTCAAAAATAGGACCCAACAACGTGATTTGCTAGCAATCCTGTGACAGGTCGTGATTTACAAAAATATGTTTATAAGGAACGTAAGCAGGACTGCTTTCCACTCTGTAACATACACGCAACGTTTCCGCCTAAGTTGCACAACCAATATAAGCATGCCATTATGTTAAATAAATATGTAGTGTGTACAAATGCTAAAATTAAGCATCAACAAATGGAACTTCTTCCTTTACTTTACATGTAGTACAGTTTTGAATGTGAAGCAAGCAACTGATTAGGAAATGAAACATTTAATGAGTACCTTGTGATATTTTACCAGATATCAGTATTAAAAACAGATAGTATTTGAACACAGGAATTTTTCAAGTATTTTTTTTTCGGAATATCTCGCTGTTTTGATTTAAAGGAATGCGCACACCTTTTTGGTAAACTGAATTTTTTGTAAATATCTTGTTAAAGGACTTAAAACTATAAAATTATATACCTCATTTTCTCTCAAGTAGTATAATTTGATTCACAGATGTGTGTGCACCTGAAGAACAGCCTCCACTCAACAGATAGCATTACTTAATTAATGGGCAAACTACCACTTGAACAAATAAACAATCCCCCCTCCCTCCCCATCAGAAGAGAACGGATGAGCCACAAGCAGTAATGACCTTTACTACATCAATGTTTCCACTAAGTGCTACAGTGGTGCATCAAATTATATTACAGTACACTATGGCTCTATCCAAGATTCCCTGATTTGGTTAACATTTCCTATGTGTGTGTAAAGGGGACTTTAATAGATGTATGAGGTGAACAGTGCATCACGTAACATTGTTGCAGCAGGACAGTGTATCAGTGAGCCAAGGAAATATGAACTGTAAAGAGTACATTACTGTATGTTGTCATCACCTGTAAAAACAAAAATAACAAAAAAACATTATAATCTCACAGTCATTCAAACTCACAATGAATTTATGTGCATTGGTTAAGACATACTATAGTTTTTTGGATTTTAGTTCATTATAATGTCAGTGCAACATGTCATACAATCAACTTTGAAAATAACACATTTGTCAAGGGGATTGTAGGGCTGCAAAATTAATCGAATTTTAATTGCGATCGCAATTTTAACAGGCACGATTAATTAAGATGATCCTGGGCGATATTAACATTTAAAAGGCTGGCTAAAGTACATGTCAAATCAAGCATTTTCAGTCATCCTACCACCAGGGGGCAAACGCAAGGTTTCATTAAGCTTAGGAAATAGCAAGCGAGCAAATCCTGAAAGAAGGTCGCAGCATTAAGCTTGGTCATGCTCGACACGTCCGTGACTCCATGCGTCAAAATACATAATTTCGGAAACCACGACCTTCCTCACGGAGTCTGCGGGGGCCAGATTTTCCGCAGTGCTTACCGTCCGGAGTGCCTTCCATGTGGAAAACATGGCGGACAAACTATTGCTTATGCAAATTCGCCGGTACAAACACTTATCTTTCAACTGAAAACGAAATATTGGAGATACCGTGAACTCTTAGCAAGCACACCGGGGAGAGATGAGGAGTATGTTAAAAAAGCTTGGACGAATTTAGATCATTCGAACAAGGATTCTCTAACTTTGTTATAGAATAGTGTTTGTTAGTGTTTGTATGCTGTAGACTCAATGTACTGCCATCAGTATGGGAAATTATCATCTGACTGCGGCGGAAAGCCGCACCGAGTATAAAGTGCTGAAAAAAGTGTGACAGCAAGCTTCAACCTCAAAAGAAAATGGATGGATGGGGGGATGCATGGAGAGACATTTAAGTGTTTTGTGGGTCCTAAATATCAATGCTAAGAATGTAACATGCTCTCCTCATAAATTGTCCATTCCATACATCCATTTTCGCACCTAATCACACCTCAGGTGAAGAAAATAAAGAGGAGCAGACTAAAGTTACTTTCAGAACATACTTTGTACAAAGGAACACGATTCTGGAAAATTATTTTGAAAAAATGCTTAATTGTTGTTTCAATTCAAGTTTCACTAATATGTTTTGTGTTGCGCACTTCCCATGGAATCAGTTTTCACACATGCATGCGCAAAGAGCCATGCACCGCTTGAAGGGCACCTCAACAGCAGAGCAGCATGTTTCCAACAACAAATTGGCATTTTTAAGTGATTTCAACCTGTCCTTATTTATTTATCCATCCATCAACCAAGCTGCGTAACTATCCGTTGTCCTCACCCTGAAGTCGTTGGAAGCCCATTGCGGGGCACACAAATACCAACAACCACTTGCACGCACAAACACACCTACAGTAAGTAAAAATGAACACACCCAAGAACGTCCAATTTCTGCATGTTTTTGAAAAGTGGGAGTAAAGCAAAGTGCTCGGAGAAATCCCACTCAGGCACGGGGAGAACATGCAAACTCCACACAGGAAGGCCGTAGCCGGAAGGGAATCAGTGACACCCGCACGTGAGGCCGATGTGCTAACCAGTGTTCCACCACGCTGCCCTTCTTCGTTTGATTAAATGATTAATTTTAGCACCACCCAAGAGAAAGCTACTGCCCAAAATGAAGGTGAAGATTCATTTTCTCTTTAAGTCTATTAAATCGCCGAGAGAAAAATACTGAGATGTTAAACAATCTTCTGAACCTAAAAAAAATGAGCCACTGCATATGAATACCTTCTAACTCAGCAATAGAGTTTGTCAGATACCCATGAAAAAAATTACTCTCTTCTTCATTTGATTCATTTCCTCATTAACACAGTTTGATTAATGTTATGGCTTCAATGGCTAATCCAACATCGTTTTCTATATATCCAACAGACATTTATAGTTTATAGTCCAATTTAAATTAACGTACCTAATAAAATCAGGATTGCTTTAGGTGTTTTGAATAAACATTCTTACACAAAGGTCAGCATTTACGCAGGATAATAAAATGACCCGGATACAAGCAGCATAGTGCTTTTTAAACTAATATTTTATTTTGGACGAATTGTAGTGAAAATAATGCCCCTTGCTGATCTGTTTTACTGTCATTTTGATTTTTTTAATGTTCTGTCATCCTCCCTTTTGAAATAGTTACAATGATCCATAAAAATGCCTTCCAGTCTTCCAACTTAGTTTGTTTACAGTCTCTGTCATTAAAGTCAAAAGGGAAATTTCTAGCATTTTATTCTCAGTATTTTCTTCAACACAACCAACGT
Organism: Hippichthys cyanospilos; assembly: GCF_059441005.1. Classification (NCBI taxonomy): domain Eukaryota; kingdom Metazoa; phylum Chordata; class Actinopteri; order Syngnathiformes; family Syngnathidae; genus Hippichthys; species Hippichthys cyanospilos. The sequence continues at coordinate 4,242,832 of NC_142374.1, forward strand.
CTGTACCCGGACTCCTTCAAATTCTACTGCATGCCAGAGTTACTATTCCAAACCAAGATCATGAAACTTGTATCAGTTATCCCTTTAACCTCATTGCCGATCAGTGGATGCTGCTCTTTCACAAGCTATGAAGAACAGAGCAGCCGGTGTGGAGGTGAACGGATCTGTTGTGTTGCTCGGAGGCAGCTGGGCCTGGCTCTCAGCCTGGCTCCATCCCCTTGAATAATGAATTTAAATCACTCAAAAGTGAAATACAACAGAGCATCTGTGGAGTGAATCGCAGGTGCACCTTTCATTATTACAGCTGAACCGCTATATTGAATTGTATGTCTCAATGCCAGGAATATGCCACTGAGATTGCTGGCAACAAACGCAGAACGGTTGTTTTACTGAATTCATAATTTTACCTAATTTGCACTGATTATGAGAAGGGGTGCAGGCATATCACATCATGATATGTGTGCATGATTGGGTGCATTATAACAGCTATAATCTCAATCAAACACAAATGCAAAAACAACATAAGTAAACAATACCAGATGGGGAAATGAAACAAATCAAATAAATAGTGTTTGAACCAGATGTAATACATAATCATGGGGGGAAAAAATACACTTTGAGTGGCACTCTGGGAGACAGAACCCATGGAAAGATTAAGGAGATTTATTTGATAATATTTTATTAAATGCCTTTTATGCTTTATCATTTATTTTTATTTTAAATTAATATCTTCGCTAACATTTTGCTACTTGGTGTCTAATGTCAATAGTATCACATGTAGTCAGGGTTCAAGTGACAACCAATCATAGATCAGCTTGTCACATGACTCAACCCAGAAACCAGGTGAGCTGTGATCAGTCGTTACCTGAGCCTTGAGTGCATGTGATGCAATTTTTAGTTGATGGCAACCAAAAAAAAAAAAGCACAAAGTATGAACTTTGTGGGAAATGGATAAATAGAACAAAAATATCAATGACAATCACTTTATTGCCTACTTTATTTGCTCTATTTTGTGGAATGTAAGGAAGTGAACGGAATAAGCGTTTCATCGTGCAGTGATACAATGCATATGACAATAAAACTCTTGTATCTTGGTGCTGAGAGCATAGCAACAAGCAGCAAAGCTCAGAGATGGGTGAATGGAGGAAAACACCACTTTGGGATGTCGCATTTTAACATAACTACACAATCCAAGAACTTGTGTTTGAAAGACATAAAAAGCACTGGTTTCGTTTGTGCATTTCCATAGCTTAAGGTGTTTGATTTTTTTTTATCGAGAAAGCCATGAAAAATGGCTAAATAACATATCGTGAATTCAATTTTTATTGCCTATTTTTTGCTGTCAACCATGTTGACTATCGCCTGCAGGTTTTAATGAAATGGTCTATTTTTTATTTTATTTTTTTAACTTGACTAAGTACAGTATTTTAGAGTACGTCTGTTATTCTTTCACCAGGCAGAGCAGTTATGAAGACTGAGGTCAGTTTGTTGGGTGAAAGAACCTATCAAATAACTTCTGCTCCAGTTTATCATAATGATATCTGATGGGCCCATCATTGAGCCATCAGCTTACTGTGGTTGAACGCCCGGCATGTCCCGATGATCTGAGAATTTAATTTGCCTTGCAGGCCGAGAGCAAGGTGGGGAGGGCCTGCCACATTGTGTACATCCAGCTCAAAGAGGTAAGCCTACTAAGCTACCTTGGCTCTTATAGTCTGTACTCTGCTCGTGCTGTGTGCTTTATTTCGCGTTAAGGTTCTAAATCGCTTCAGAAAAAAGTGCCTGCAAAATGTAAATAGACAAAAAATAAATGAAATGAATTTAAATAAATAGGGACCAGAGTTTATTGGGGGAGCTTCGCACGAGAAAAGTACCATCATTTCCCAAATTTTAGCCACATTTGTGTATAGGACACACTGTGGCGGACACTAGGACCATGTCTCTCACCCAGTAGGCATGTCTCTATGATCCTTTGATGCTTAAGACAAAGCCAACAGGTTCAAAGCATCAAAGGATCATAGAGACATGCCTACTGGGTGAGAGACATGGTCCTAGTGTCCGCCACAACACCCTTAATTTTGGGCTCAAATCCTAGTATTTACTGTGTAAAGCTCATCTATTGTAAACTCATCATATTTTCATCATAAGCGTGTTTAATATTGCAAGTGGTCATTGAACGTATCACCATTGTAATGTTGAATGCGCTCCAAGCTGTTGTTTTTCCTTTTCCTCATGTAACGGTTTGAGTTTATTTTACTATAAAAACCCAAAATTGAACAACATCCACGTGTCACCAAGTTTATGATTGTGTCTATATGCCAAAAGACCACAATTAATTAACGAGTCAAATGCAATACATTTCTGTCTTTTTGAACACTGCGCTGTTAATTGAATCAGCTGGAGACATCATGACTTTTTCTTCTTGGTTTTAGTAACATTCTCGTGTGTGAAGGATGAACTCTGATGTTGTTTCAGCCTGCCCGCTTTTTTATTGCGAATAATGCCTAAAACCTCAGCTAACATGAACTGCTGTTAGCTGCAATAGGCATTTGATACTAACAGACAACTGATGTCCGCCCTCTAGCTCGTCCCATAATGGTAATTATTGTAAGAGTATGGCCGATGTAAAAATCTGTGCAGAACTTGGCTTATTTGGCCGATGGATCAATATCCTCAAATGGTGTCAAATTAAAACAAATGTTTAATAAGTTGCCCTTTATAGGAAACACTAGAAGGTTGGCCTTTGTTTTTTGGGGGGGTAAAAAAGTACATCTTATATTTGGGGAATTACGGTAATTTGGATACAGAAAGAGAAAGATTGCCTGTGAAAATGTTGAGCAAGACTTTGTAGGCTCTCTCATTTCTTGCATTTTAACATGCTGACTTTTATCTGTGTGACTAGGCAACCATGTTTGCATTGACCATCACTCCATCCCACAATGCGACATGCTTCTGATGCAGTCATTGCCAGCTTTCGCTACCTCAGCAGAGCAACAGCCATCAAGGACAACTCCCACCCCGGCAATGTCTTGTTTGAACTGCTGCCCTCTGGCTGACACGACAGCGCACACAAAAGCCGCATAAACAAGACTCAGGGACAGTTTCTTCCCCGGAGCCACTGGCATACTCAACAGCCATAAACAAACACCCACATTATTCACAACAATACATACCTCTGGACTCTTTCCTACATTACTCAACATACGCTACCACCCCAAGTGCATTACTCATATTCCCATATTATAGCCACAGTATTTACAATATGCCATATTTCTTATAAATATTTCATTAGTGCAAGCCCTAAGTGCAATTTTACCTACAAGTGCAATACTCCTATCATGTTTTACTGAAGTGCCATATTTCCCACCGTTGCTGACAAGTGCATTGATGACCTGGCCCTGGTGCATACCATTTCTCCAGTGATGAGAAAAATATACATATTTAAGCACCTGAGAGTCCACATCTCCCACAACCTCTCCTGGAACATCTAAAGTCATGGTGCTGAGGAGGAAGGCCCAGCAGTAGAGCTGGGTGATAATATTGATACATCTATACATTGCAGTGGCGCGCCGTGACTTTCACACGTACGCCTTCTGTGATGTCAGACTCTCAAATAAATAGCCCTCATGAGCTCACGTACGCATTACTGGGCTACACAAGTTATTTTCTGGAGCTTTTAAACGTCAATAAACCCACATCCGCCGTTAAAATTTGTCATTATACTTTATGCTGTCAAAACCTAAAAAAAAAAAAAAATAATAATTTCAAATAAATATCCACGAAATTTTATGGAGTCCAAATTACAAATTGCAGTTTAATATAAGAAGGACATCATTTTATTTCTTTACCATTAATTGAATATGAACGAAATAAAAGAACACAAACATATTAAAAATAAAACAAATAAAAAAAAGACCTGCACTCACCAAAACAAACGGCGGTCACTATCGATCAGTATTTTCAATACCTCCCAATTTTTTTTCACCTTTTCACAATGGAGGTCTCTTTCTCTTGGCTCTGAGATGTACTGTGTATCCACTCGGGTGTTTCTAAAAGTTTATTTAAAAGCACCGTAGCACATTGAGGAGCTCTCTTTACCTTCGACCTGAGATGTACAAAACTGTATATACACTCAGGTGTCCCCAGAAGTTTTTAATAACACCGTAGCGCGTGTGTCCAGCCGTGCTTTGGTGTCTCGTTGCTGTCTTGGTTAAACAATTGAAGTTTGCAAATTCACTGAAGTTCCAAACACCAAACTGATCCTTTGCAAACAAAAGGCTCTCCCAGCAGAACTATTTGCCAGGGTTAGCTCACGCCCCTGCTAGCCCAGTCAGAAATATGGCCAAGATGGGACAGGTTAGCTAATAGCTACGCTACGCCTCTAGCCAAAGCCAACACCGTGTAGCTTACTTGTTGAGCATTGCACCGCCTTCCTGCAGTGAGCATCCACTCACATCACGTTCAACGTGAGGCCTCTAGATGGCGATCTTATGACTTGATTTGCTATTACAGCTGTCCATTAAGTTATATGGACTGCTCACATATCCATCTGCACTTGCGCAGAAGCCCACGCCGTGTTGATGCCCTGGCTTCTGGCTAAGGCAGATTACATACATCCTTGCGACAAGTTAGTTGAATTGTGATTGGCTAAGAACTCCAACGTAACAATACAACACTTGAAGAAGTGTAACTGGATATAATATGGCATGAAAAGGACAGAATATGGACAGTAATTTTGTAAAGAAAAAAATATATACAGTGGACCCCCATGTTATGAACTTAATCCGTTCAGCGGCTAGGCTCGTAACTCGAAATCGCCGTATGACGGTCAATCCAAACCTATGTTAATTAGTGAATGCGTGCAACGCGTGCAAAAACCTTAGGTAAAAACATCACGACTTTATACACATATTAAAAATTAGTAACATAATCTACTGTACAGTTGAATTAAATAACATAAATATACAAAGGAAAAATGACATTTATCTTTGAGGCGACGTGACTTGAGCTGGTGGTGGGTGGAGGCGGAGGGGAGCAGAGACGAACCCGCAGAATTTATTTTATTTTTTTCTTTTCTTAAACGAGAACGTATCACCGGCGATTTCCTTCTCTTTAATCCATAATAGAAGAAGCCTCTCCATTTTGTTGTTGACCGAAGTTCGTCCCCTGACAAGGAAAGTCTTGCCCTTAGAAGACTTGCTTGCTTTAAAGGCTTCCTTGTTCTTGAGAATTGTACCGATTGTCAAGCGGTTACGGCCATACTCACTAACAAGGTTAACTATGCGTGCGCCTCCTTCCTATTTTTTTTTGTTTTTATTATCTCCTGCTTGGTTTCTATTTTCATCATCCTCTTACTTTTTCCTTTACCGCCACTTGCAATTTTAGAAGCCATGTCTAACAGATAAAGTTTCCAAAGTCTTCACAACACACCGACCAGCTTGTGCCATCAAGCAAGATGAGGGTGTTCGGCCAATAGCATATCGGCATTTCTGTGATTGACGTGACGCCGGCCAATAGCATATCGCATCTCCGTGGCTGAGACCGTGACTGTGACCTTAATCGACCAACAGCATATCGGCATCTCCGTGACTGAGACCGTGACTGTCACCTTAATCGACCAATAGCAAATCGGTATTTCCGTGACATGTGAGAAAAGTTGTTTTTGTTGATGCAGCAAAGCGACAAAAAATAGTGCGGACACACTGACCGGCATGTTGGATGGTTCGTAAGACGAAAGGTTTGTGCATAAGAGGGGGACAAAAAAACGCCGCGGTCCGCGTCGTAAGATGAAAAATTCGTAAAACAGGGGGTTCGTAAACCGGGGGCCCACTGTATAATATTTAAAATGAAATTGACTTTCATTATAGTTATTATAATTATTATAGTTTATTACAGCAATATGTGTCTTGAAATACAATGTTCAGTTTCCAATATAGCACGTATCGGTTTTGACACACCTTGTTTTCGTAATTTTCTTTTTTAATGAATCCGCTCCAGGGTGTCTTTAGAATCATGCTTTTTGTCATATTATGAACTGTCGTTTACATGTAAATAATTTCAAGTGTATCAAAAACACCTCAGACATTATCCATTGAGTGAGGCGATATTCCAGAGCAAAACTGGTGGCAAGGGAAGAAGGCACACAGCAGAAAAAGAAACCTTTATGACATGAAGATATATTTTTCTTGATATTTGTTGTTGTAGTCATATCTTGCTCGGGCTTCCGCACAGTGTCGAGTTATCCATAATAAGCTCCTGTACGTGTTCCAGAGAAGCGTAATAACATCCAAGCAGCCATATTACCGAGCAGTCGAATCTCAAGTTGTGTTAAATTCAAATGGAAATTTTGAGATTTCAAGTGTTGTTTAGTTTTGTTTTATTTCGTTTTGTTTCCTTTAAGTGGAAAATAAGTTTCATAATATGAAGGAAAAACAACAATACAGAAGTGACGTATTTCAATCTTCCTTTCTTTTTGATGGATTACAACAATAGATTTCTCCTTGGTTTTTGTCTTTTTTTTCTTTCACTAATGCTAGTGACGTAACAGATCTGTTTCGTTTACGATTGAAGAGAACTGTCAACAGTATTACATGCTGGCACGTGTGGCTAAGTGCCACCTGTTTATTCCTACCACATCAAATGTTATCTGAAAGAGTACTGTATTCTCAACTACTGGGGACATATTAACACGTTCAAGGGCACCCTGAAAGAAATGCATGATTTTATTTTGTTTGGGGGTTGAAAATGAGAAAAAAAAACAAAAAACCTCAACTTGTATACGGTATGCCCGGTCTACGTCGAGGCATCAATGTTGACAATTTTATCATTGTTGCTCGTTGTTACTCTTGTAGCTGGTTGCGCTCCTCATTGAAATGAACAAAACTTTATGTCGTGTTAACCGACACTGGCAGCCTGAGTTTTTCTTATCACTTTGGGGGGGGTTGCATTACATGTTTATGGGCTGAACTAGCCAAGTTCTTGTCATAACATAGCTTGAGATAGAGCCAATAAAGAGCTGGGATGTTGGAGATTAGGTTCCTTCTCGGTCTCTTTCTTAAACATCGTCGTGCTTGTAAAACTGAAAAAACGAATTACCTTGTTTTAAAAATATACCAAGTAAAAAGTGCAGATATTGTAAAAAGTATTCTAAACACCAAATACACTGTAAAGTACAGGGACTACTACTGCATAGTAACACAGCATTTGTACTTCATTACTTGCTATCTCTGCTTTTCACCTCATTGGATTTAATTTTGTTCATCATTATTTTTCTTCTGTGGGATACTTTACACAATATTTTATCGACTTGGTACTGTCTAGCTTCTTTTTATACATTCCAATCTGCACTACTCCAATAAAAATGTATTCCTTTTCAGAGTAATTTATTTGTCGCACAGTGATTTTCTGTTGAGTGTACCATGTTATTTCTTCGTAATAACATGTTTTGATTTCGATGTTTATTGTACTGCATTTGTTTTTATTTACAGACAGATGAAACGAATGTACTTTGTTTTGGAGCCAGAATGTATTCATTGCATTTTCAATCATTTAATTGGGAAACATGTTGGGATTAATCTACAAGCTACAAACAATTCGTAGCTTTAGTTTACCTTGCAATGAATAATGATTTGCAAATTCATTTAACAGGCAAGGTACAGTATGCGACTGGTTATTGTGTATTAATTTTGAGCAATCTTTACCAGTGACTTTTACACATCCTATGTTAGTTGATGTAAAAAAATATCTTCAGAATATCATCTTAACCTTCACAAACACAAATATATTATCAATTCAAATGCAAACTCAATGTTTATAAAATATGCGCATGGGCGCCCTGGGAAAAAGTATTAAATCTGCATTCAGTTTCCTGCCTTGATGTGATTCACCTGACCCTATCCTGTACCCATACTCTCATGATGCTGCACAATAATTTGCGGTTGCCATTACAGCAAATAACCTGATAAGAGGCTTGTTTTGAATTGTACGGATTATTTTTCGTATCTAAGGGAGCCGTTGTCATTAATAACAGGCAGGAGGAAGAATCGCATTGATTACCAATACATCAACTAGGCTTGTACGTGAATAAGTCCTCTACGGGTGGCACTGCCTCCCAGCAGGTAACTAGGTGCTTGGAATCCCGTTGGCTACCCCTGCTGTACAGCGTATGGGCCATTGTTAATTTATGGCAATTAGTGGGAACAGAGACCCGTTGAGCTCCCAGAAGCATGAAAAAAGTCAAATTCCTTACCGGTTAATAATTCACTCCCACTGGTCAGACAAAATAATAAAAATATAAAATCATACATTTGGTCGTCATGGCTACCTGGGATAATGCACAACTGTGTTAGCTAAAGGAAACACTTCTGTTTACTCATTATCCACACATCGAAGTGTTATTTGACATCAAGATTTGCAATTCAGAAAAAAAAAATCGTTCTCACGAATGGGTTACACTCTTGACCACACATTTGACCCCTGCCTTCAACATGTCCCAGTAATGAACACAGTAAGCACATACAGCTGTGGTTTTGCTACCATGGGGACCTCATACAAAACCAGGGAGGCAAGGCAGGATTGCCAGGGGTAAAACACAAATTTTGTAGGTGTAGGAATGAAAACTGCTCTTGCTTTTGCTGTACACCAGTGTTGGGCATGTTACTTCAAAACCTTAATGGATTAGTTATTACTTATCACTGTCTTTTCAATGTAATTTGTTACATTACAATATCATTGTATTTGAGATGTAATGCATTACACTATTGCGGCATTACTCTTATATTACTCTCAGTTAGTGTTAGCTTGTCATTATTTCTAGTTTTTACAAGCTTACATGACTGGAAATACATATTTAACAATTAGTTTAAATTTAATAAATAGTTTAATAAATAGTTTAATAATTTCAGTGGGACTAAAGTAAGCTGTTAGCCCACATCAACGTTATTGTGTTTAACTTACTGTTTGATAAGAGTTTTTGTATGCTTCATCTTGATACACATTGAACTGAAGTATTTTTAGACTATTTTTAATAGCAGTTTTACAGTGGCAGTTAGTGTTAGCTTGTCCTTATTGCTAGTTCTTACAAGCTTACACAAACATAACTGGAAATATGGAGATGCCATTCTAAATGTAGCTCATTTCACTCATTACACATCTAGTGGAGGGTTGGCTTAAGCCTGAAAACTGTACAAATCATTCCATCTGTATTGTATTGTAAACTTATTGTAAACCTTTTTTGTATTGTATTTTAATCGCTTTATAACTTAGCTTCACAGCACAGTGATGGATTTTTTATGCTTTAGGCAGAAACAGTGTGTTCCACAATTCCAATGTTAATATTCAAATTCAAGTTCAGTCGGCTAAGTTAGGGATAGACGTTTCAAAAATATTTGAATAATTTCAGTGGGACTAAAGTAAGCAGTTGGCCTACATCATTGTTATTGTGTTTAACTTGCTGTTTGATAAGAGTTTTTGTATGCTTCATCTTGATACACATTGACCTGAAGTATTTTTAGACTATTATTATTAGCAGTTGTACAGTGGCAGTTAGTCTTAGCTTGTCATTATTGCTAGTTCTTACAAGGTTTCAAAATGCTGGCAAATACACCGTGGAAAGTGGCAGCATATCTTCTACGAAAGACATACTCTTCTATGAGTCTTCTCACCTCTTGAGGTGGAAGTGGCATCCCTGAGTGAGAGAACAGTCATTATGCCTGCTTTGTTTTATCGTCACTTTCAATCCTCCACATGTTTTCTTTTCGCTAACTTCACATTACTATGGCTCCACTCTAAATTGTTTGTCAATTTACTGGTGCTATTTGGTGATGTGGACAGCTTTTTAGTTGTCGCGGACAAATGCACCTAATTATATTCTTCTTGTCTTTTTTCTTGACTAACTGAAAGTACACCTGAAGCACTCTTGATGGCAATTTCTTTAACCGAAAGTTGTCATTTTTGCTCTTTCAAAATTGTGATTTTCTGCAGAAGTAGATGCTATTTTTGCTTCAACTACACGTCATTTTTCAATCCATCCATCCATTTTCTATAGATGCTTATCATCACATGGGTCGCAGGCTTGCTGGTGCCTATACCATTTGGCTTCGAGTAGTAGGCAGGGGGCACCCTGATCTGGTTGCCGGCCAATTGCAGGGCACACAGAGATGAACAATCATGTGCGTACCCAATCACACCTAAGAACAATTTAGTATGTCCCATATCATTTTTGGTACAAGTTACTATTTCTACAGAAAAATGTATAGTTTTTAAGACAAGTACAATATTTTTGGAAAACATTTGCTTACTTTTGGGACTTGAAACATGCATATCCTTAAAGCAACAACAAAAAACTTAGAGAATGTGTTAAGTGTGTACCATGCGAACAAAAGTGGTAGTGTTTTGGGTAATAAAAGACTACATTTCCCTGCGAACTACTAAGCTGGTTGCTCTTCATTTTCAGTTCAGTTTTCTGTGGCGGGGTTCTTGTCTGAGTGCCAGCAATAGAGATTCAGACCCTCTCACACCATAACAAATATAGCATTCAACAAGTTGTAATTCTGATTCTTCAGAAGAGTTTTACAAGTATTTTTTTTAAAGCATAATAGTTCATTAGTGTTAATTTACCCTATACATATGTAATGTTTTGATGGCAAAATATCCATTCACCTCAAGTCCAGGGTCACTAGTGATAGGTTAATCTGTATTATTTTTATAGGACTAAAAAAGATTAAATTCAAATTTACCACAAACATTTTAAAACCTTGAATGAATCCAAGGGAACTGACACGGTAGTCCCAGTTTCACTCAATGCCTACAGTAACCCTATGTGTGCCTAATAAAAATGTTTTGACAGAAGGTTTAATATGGGCCATTGCAAAGTTCCTCTGAGCAAAAAATATATATATATATATTTATTCACCGGACAGAAATTTCTTTTTGGTAGTATTACATTTGGCGTTATTTTTCAGTTGTGGCGAACCTGTCTGTTGCTATTCATAAACCGACAAAGACAGGCATATGTGCAGAAAGCCGTTTAATTTATTGGCTCTTTAACACAGTGCTTCTCAAATAGTGAGACGGGCCCCCCTGGGACGGCGCGAGGTGATGCGAATGACGCCAGAGAAAGGCTTTGTTTTTGTCATGTGAAGTGTCATTGCAATAAAATGAGAATGTTCTTTTTTTTTTTCCAGGGACTTTAACGCACTTGGTTATTATTTTCGGTTTAAGGCTAAACTGTAACCTGTACAAACGCTTTAAAAACAATTAACAGTTGATTTATATTGCTTTTTTCTTTTGTCAGTATTAAAAATGATACAAGTTTATGTTACTTTTACACTTGTCATAGATAATAATTTTATTTTAAGTCAGCGCGGTCGAAGGGGCTGTGAAAAATTTTCTCGCTCCTACGGGGGGCTTGGCAAAATATTGCTTTAATGGCAGCTTTTTTCATTGAGCTTGTTCTTTATTATTCATGTAAGTTAAGGCCAAAGGCATGCATTCAGCTCATTGTTTAGATCTATGACAGGGACGTGGCTAGGGAACATATTACCTCGACAGTGTGTTAAGCGTGACCAATCAAATTGTTGGCATAATATACTATGGGTTTACACATGCTCAATTCTTGAACATGCATGAAGTATTTTGAAAACCCAATCAAGCTGATCCTTTTTTCCACTGTTGTTTGATAACACAAAGATGAAGTGAAGGACTGTACTGTTTGCAAATGCCTTTGGAGAAAGAGGAGGAGGAGAGTGATGGAGTCATGACTTCCTCTTCGTCTCAGCATCCCATTGAAAAGATCACCGAGTGCAGAGAGCATCCAGTCACTCATTCATTCGTATCCATTGATGCTCGCGGACATAGAAAACGACAGCAGTTGGCAAGGCCGTTTTGACGAAAAGAAAGATATCGCCATGATGTTTTAAATCGAAGGAAACTCGTTAAAAGCCAAATTACTGCACGAAAAAAAAAAAACCTGGTGGATGCGTCGCCACCCACCCAGGGGTGTAACCGCGCTGCCTGTGCCTGTGGTGCGTCTCGGTCCGTGCGACTAGAGTGGAGGATCGGGCAGGGTGGCCGAGCAGTCAGGAGGATGCTGGAGGGCAATGCCTGGAGAAAGAGAGTATGAGATTTGTCGAAAGGCGCTTGAACTGCTCTCCGACTTGTGCTCCAAAGGAGAGGTGCAGGACGACAACTGCTTGGATTTCACCTACTACTTCAGGGACCTCGCTAGACCTCGTTACACGGACTCTGGTAAGGCTCAATTTATGCGAGTTGACACGTAACGCTGCGTGGCTCCCGAAACCATATTACGGATGATATATTTACGTTTGCGTTAACTGATCTCTGTGTTTTTATTGTGTTTTGTTTTAACCATCCAATCACCACCACATGTTAATACGCGCGTAACTTTGCATCACACAATTCTTATAACTTTACTAGTTTATACATTTAGCGATGGCGCCTCATTTGAGTCCAAATGTGAGAACGTGGCAGTTGAGAACTTGTTGCGTGTATCTTTGAAAGTATCAATTGTCTCTGGGCGCAGCAATCTAAAATGTATTTCCCCCCTTCTTTCTTCTTCTAATGGACTAGATGGATTGCGATGGAGAAAAGCCCCACCCAACATTCCCCTTTGCTCCGAAGAGCACTTTACAGACTTGGCTTCCGCAAAAACAAGCAAGAGATAAAAATGCATTTATGTTGTTTAACTTGCACATTGGTGGATTTGGCATCCTTTACAAATTTGCTTTAACAAAATGCAGTAAAAAAAGACCGTTCGAAAAACTTTCAAACATCACAAATTAAACAATATAGCAGGACATTCATTTATAAATAAATAGATAAATAAATAAATATCGTATCTGTGCATTGACTACAGTATGTCAATCTATAATTGTGCATTTGGAGCTAGTTGACTCTGTTAATTGCCTCTGAGGCGTGGCCTTTGCCTTTTAAAAATGATACAATCCATCATTAAACATGTATGATGAAGAGGAGTTTCAAGCTACCAGATTGCTTCCCCCAAGGAGCTGTGACCCACTTCCTCTTGTATTAGACTGCTCTAAATGCAAGAGCACAGTTTGATCTACATCAAACAACAGTCCTGTAAACTGAGAGACTGCCGTCAGTCAAGTAGCTTCAGTACAATGAGTTATGTAATTTGCAAAACAAACAAAAAAAAAAACAAAACTACAAAATCATCCTGTTAAAACATTCAGACAAGTGATTTGAGACTATTCTTTGAGCCATTATAAACAGAATGGTTATCCGTTTATTTGTCATATTGTAGCATCCGGATGCAGATGGCAACCTTCACAGAGTGAACGATGCCGTTTTTCTTTTTTCTTTTTTTTCATCCCTCTGTGTTAATTCCTTTCACACACATGAACAGGTATGCATGTACCAAGAATAAAACAAATGCTCAATTTAGAAAGGATAATTTCTACAAACGTGGGTGATGTAAATGTTAGCTGTTTTTGAGTTGCTCATCACAGTGTTGTATTATTTCATACATTTTCTGGAAATGAATTCAAAAGACATCTAAGCTCATTAAATGTCATGCCACATAATACTTTGTGTATCAAAGCCCAGTGAATTCTTGAGCGCAAACCAAAATAAAAATGTCATTTAAACAACAATTTCTGGTTGGCACACATTGCCAGTAATGCAAATTCCTATTAGACCTACTATATATGCCAAGTGCATTTCAAAGCATGGGACAGGAGGAACATAGGTGCAAATAAAAATAAATTCTTGATAATGTAAGCCTATCTGTATACTTCTGCTGAGAAAGACTGTGTGTCTATCTGAATTCAATGTTATTTTTGTAATGTGTTGTAATCTTGATTAGTTCTACGTAAACCAGGCAGGATGATTTATTGTTAGCTGCTGCTGTTGGAATGCAGCCCTTCTAAGGAGTTGCTTGGATCAAAGGGCTATGGCATGAACAAATGGTTGTTGCTGCTCTAGTTAGTAGCTGAGGGAATGTGTTGATGCAATAAACAGCGCAAGCAAAACCTTGGAGTCTGTAATTGTAATTAGGTCAACGCCAGTCTAGGCTTTCTTACGCATTTTTGACCTGGAGCCGATCCGCATGGTTTGTGTCACTGTCCTTCAACCTATAGCATAGTAAGGTGCAGTCAAGAAAGTCACACACTCAATACCTCATGGAAAAATAATTTGCTTGGCATTACTGACATCTAACATTGCTTATCGGGAAGACAAAATCATCTTTCTGAGCCTACACACAGTGTTGACGTTCTTCAATTGCCCCAGTTGGGATGATAAAGTTTTAATTGAATCGAGACCAAGGATCATTAAGCAGCTTCTTAAAATAAATAAATATAAAACAAGTGGACAATACCCACATGGGACTTTTGTGTTTACATGCTCCCGTACCCTTAATTTTAGTTAATGTTTTTATTTCACGACTCCAAAATTATTGCCAGACTCAAATGTGTTTACAATAACAATACGGTGCATCTTAAATTCCAATTTTTAGATTATTCCGGTATGTACCAGGTATGTATTGATGAGACTTTCCACCAATCTGATCTATCTAATCAGCAAAAGTCTTGCATATTTTGTGTCATCCGTAATGTCAATCCATTCAGATTTTATGGATGAAAACTGCAGATTTAACACTGTACAGCTCAAATACATTTTTCACTGGTAGGCTGAACCTGATGGAATTTGTTGGCCAATTGTTTGTCATTGTGCTTTTTTCCTTTGTGGTGCGATAATTCGAATGAACTGCCTCAAAAGTCTGAAGTAACACATGTTTAAGTTTGAGAATTGATCTTACAGGTATCAGGGACATCAATAGTTTAAAATTGAGCCCCAAGCCACTGCTGCAGGTTCGATGGTCACCTCATTACAGTACACACTTCTATTTTTGTTTATGTATGTTTTTTCTTGGAAACATGACTCCATGTTGGACAAAGCCTAATGTATGTATTATAGTCCTCATGATATTATGAAATTAGCTTTACGATGAAAAACGTTATTGGACAAATATAAACTGTAATCCTGAAGACCATGGTAATTGATTACCAACTGTTGCCTTGGCATCAGCTATATAGGGCTAAACAAAAGCTGGTCATACTAACTCAAGCCCTGTTTTTTTTTTTTTTTTGGTGGGAAAACACACACACACACACATGTATACACACACATATGTATATATATATATATATATATATATATATATATATATATATATATATATATATATATATATATATATATATATATATATATAGAGAGAGAGAGAGAGAGAGAGAGAGAGAGAGAGAGAGAGACATCACCTTTATTACCATTATACCTGCACTTAATGAGCTTGAACCACTCAAGAACATACAACATGATTGATTGACGGGGAAACAGATGGAAAGAACTGTTGTTATCCACCATCCTGGGACACATTATTTAAAATTACGTTCATGAAATATTTTGAATTTCATTTAAAATTGGAGCATAATGGTCGACTGGTTGGCATGGCCACCACAGAGTTCAGAGGTTGTGGAGTTTGAAAGTTCTCTTTGTGCTTGCATGAATTTTCTCCAGGTTTCGCTTTCCTCCCACGTTCTGAAAACATTTATGTTTTTTATTTGAAGACTTAAATTTCTTCCCAGGCTTCAGCGTGACTCCAGTCACGTAACAAGGAGGAGTTCTCTGCTCTGCTTATAGCGCCAATTAGTGATTTTTGTGTTTCCTGTTCAAATACATTGGCAGCCGTCACATCAGATTCCCAATCCCAAACTGAAAGTGTATTTTTCTATCGCTTGTCCTGTCTCCAATATAATGTTGTCAAACACCTTTAATACGCACTTCTAATTTTTTCAGTCAGGCTTGTGCATTTAATGTTAGTGCGTTACAGACTGACGCTCATTGCATAAATCTGCAAAGAAAATGCTTGATGTGTGGCATACCGTTCTTTGCGAGTAAATCACCACAATAAATATATGCCATTGCATTTTTCATCTTTTATTGAACACTTAAATTGATTACCAAAAGCAAAAGCCCTCTGTATCAATGCCAGTACAAGCAAATGTGTCAGAATATTTACTTAACAGCATACCCTTATGTAATACGCTGATGAAGCTTTCAAAAACAAAACAAAACAACACCAAAAGATTTATTACAATGTCTTCGAGTGCTTTTTGTTCTCTTCTGAGTATTTGATGGTTTTGCAATGCACAAGAATATCCAGGGGAAATAAAAAATGTTTCTTTCAATCTCTCCATTGCATAAAAGTTTGTTTTTATGAATTTCAGAAGCACTAGATGATTCAAGCATTCATTAAATATTTGTAGAATTTCCTCATTACACTTTTAATTGCATTTTGAGGTTCTGTTGCTAGGCAACATTGCAGTATTCTGGACTCATTTTAGGACCTGTTGAAATGCATTTCCTGGATCAGCTCAACCCTGTTATGGCTGTCTGTCTCTTCTTACATTTCATTAGTCACAAATCAGTTTTTTTTTTTCCCCACACTTTTATGTACCTCGCTTCCTTTAAATGCTGCGCATTCTTCCAGGTATTGTTAATGCCGAACAATTTCCCCACACTGCAAAAGAATATCATGCAGATGTTTCCCTTTGGACCCGCTTTTCTATGCCCTTTTACTTCACTTATTGTCTCTTATTGACCTACTGCTGACTTAGCTGCTGCATCTTATTGAGCTGTTCTCAGAGGTTGACTCCTGGGAGGAGGCACCACAGTGCTATCTAATGAGAAGGCATGAAAAGGAGCCTCTCGCTCCCCCGGCAGCAGAATTCTACTCAAAATAATAACCGAGCCTTGATCATAGGCTTTTATTATGAAAATTTAATCCAAAAGTAATATGAGTACAGATAAGTAACGCTTTGCATCCACTCCCTAGTTTAAGGGCAGTACTTTTATTTGATTTTATTAATGGGGGTAGATAAAAACTCTCTGACACTGTATGAAAAGATAACTGTCCCACTTTTTCCTTTGCTAAATCAGAAAGCAACTGTTACTAATCACAGGGTTAAGGTTAGACTAAGTTCAATTTCACAGGCCAGACCCTAACCTGATTGGCATCACCTTTTGTTGAATCAAGAAATCACCTAAACATAATCTGTTGGAAGAAGTGAATAGGCTCCAAAATCCCAAGAAAAAAAAATCCGTCTTTCCACGATCCAAAGAAATCTTTGAAGAAATGAGTAAAAAAGGGAGTGAAATCTATTTGAAAAGGGTTACGCTGTCATTTCTAAGGCAGTGGGGCTCCAGCGAACCACTGTCCAAGCCATTATCCGCAAACGGAGAACTGGTAACAATGGCAAACATTCCTGGGAGGGGTTGACCAGCAAATATTACTCCAAAAGTGCGACCATGATCCATGCAGGAAGTCAAAAAATCGATGCAGAGAGAAAAAGAGGGATTCTCTGATGTTTGCCTTCTTTTGGGATGGAACAGGTACACCTCCCATCATTCCCATTAAAATCAGCACAGTCAACGGCACATAGTCCTTGACTTGCAACCCCAATTGTGCGTGTGTACTGTATGTGGCTTATGCATTTGTAAAAACGACTTTAATGTCACTACCTGAGTTGCATGAGAAAGTGGCATCGTTCCTGAGCTTAAGCAACTATGAGACATGTTTCAGTACCATACCAGCTGGCAAAGATATGAACTTGAGTCTGGAGTAGAATGTTTGTAGTCATGGGGATGAGTGAGTTCAGGTAACCTTCTCAGTGACTCACAATCAGGATGCAGTGATGGTGGTGTGATGTTAGAGCTCAACAGGGATTTATTGGAAAATCTTAACGGAATTTGTCCGAGAACTATTGACCAGAATTAAATGGTCTTCTACTAGATGACAGGAGGTAAAATCAAATGGTTTATCCACTTGTTGCCATTCTTAGAAGAGAATAAATCGTGGCTGAATGGAAGTAGATCACCCTTGTGTTCATTTAGAAGGGCGGGATTTTGGACTAAATAAGAATATTTGTAAGTGAAGTGAGAAAAAAACAGCACTGTTATAAATTAGTCCTGCTTTTACATAATTTTTGGGTGGTGTAAAATAAATAAATAAATAAAAATAAAAAAAGGCATTGGTTCAATATGGGTTTAAAAAGAACCCGATAATGGGTAACAAAGGACCGACCCAAAGTTTTTAGTTAATTTGACCCAACGTTCAGGATTATTCTGCTTGAATGGGTTGTTTTCTACAAGACAACCTCAAAAAAGGGTTTATTTGGCGTAAAACAACTCAGGAGATTAAGTCAAATTAATTGATCCAAATATTAGGTCAGTCTGCTTTTGACCCATGATTGTGTTGTTTTTCATCCAACTGTTTTTAAAGAGTGCCGGCAGTTGTGCAAATGAAATAGGTGGTCAGAAATAAGCAGCAACAATTGTAATTGACTGTGGAAGTGGAACGTAAAGAAACGTGCAACTTGACAGCCAGAATTCAGCCAGTCTTCTCCATATACGTAGAACAGTAATTCACAATTAAAAATTAAAAAAAAAAACAATGTTATTTTATGTAGTCTTAAAAAGTCTTGGAATGATAGTAATTAGAGTTGTTCCCATGTGAGGTTTTTATTTAAAAAAAAAAAAAAACATACATAAGAATGACTAATTTCCCCATTGTGATAGAGGGACATCCATCAAACATGATCAAACATCCTCTTTTCAATCTTCTTTAATCAGTACATTGGCCAAAACCGGGCCTGTATAACAATACTGTAATGGTAACATTTTATAGAGTTAACAACAATCTTACCATTTACATCTTATCAGTACCTACAGTTTTATTGCAGTTCTTCCTAATTTCTCAAATACAGTATTGAATTCAAAGGTGAGATGTTTTTTAATACCTTGTAAACCCATGAAATAACAATAAACCAAATTAGGCTACCTTTACGTCTCCATGAAGAATATTTTTGTGATTAACACGTACCAACCATTTATGTCATTTAAAATACCTGAATCATCAAACAGATAATTCTGTATATTTAATCATTATCCTTTAAAATAATCAAAATTTACCATCCAAATATGGCATGGCATGGCAATTTACCAAGTCGATGCTTTAGCATGTACTCGAATGGACCATCACAGGCACTCATTTCACAGTGGGTGTGTCACACTGAATAAACATTTCTCAATTTGCATTTGAATATTGTGGCACCTTAATGTTGATTTCCAAAAGAGATTGACTCATCAAAAAAGTATATTAGCATTGGCAAACATGGCTTTTCTCTTTGGTATCCAAGCGGAAAAGAAGCGACCAGTTGATCACAAAGGTAGTAATGGTGGATTGCTTGACATTGCAGGATGCGCAAAACATTAATATTTAAAAAAAAAAAAAACAACAACACATGTCCAAACAATAATACTAAAAGTTAACTGCAATAAACATGCTCTATTAAAGAACTTCTGTCATTACTGGGATTAAGAGTTCCATTTTGCTTTATTATTCATACCTGTGCAATTGGGGCAAGAGCTGGTGTGCGTGTGTGCATTGGACGATTGTGTGGTGCGTTGCTGTTAGGTTCAAGGAACCTAAAACATTTAATGAGCAAAAAAGCAAAAAGACGTTCTGTCTGGGTTTTTTCGGGTTTTTGGATTTAGTTTAAGTAGTTTTTGGATATTTCCTCTGATTCATTCGTGTTGGTTTCCCTGCGTCTGCCTTTTTCTCAGTCTCGTTAGTTTTATCTCGTCCACCTGTTGTCCGTGTGCCCCCGCTCCTCCCGTGTTAGCCAATCCGGTTCCCCTGCCTCTTGTCCCCATCCAGTGTGGTGTGTTTTCTGTAATGAGTTTTCATGTATTTAAACCACCAGCCCTCTGTTGCCTTCATCGGATTATTGTACCTCTCGCCCCACCGATATCGTCAATTCGTGTTCCCTGTGCCGCTGTACTCGCCCTCCATTCTTCCCCGTCGTCGGAATTTAGTCTCGTGAGTTATTCCGTTCCTCAGTTATTTTGCTACTTATCTAGTTTTTGTCTTCTGCTTTCCCTGCCTTGTTTTATTATTAAAAGAGCATTTTTGTTTGAGCACACCCTCTCCGTCCTCCTGCGTTTTTGAGTCCCTTTCCCTCCACCACCTCACGCCGCCATGCCACGACGTGACAAAGAAGACAAGGACCTTTTCTTGCGAGGAAAGCCGACAGGAACCTTCACCTTCTGAAAACTTCTTCCAGTCTGGTTACAGATCCTTTCCGCTACCCATTTATTCATTTGGGTTGGCCCTAGGTACAAAGGTCATTGCTGCCCTGAAGGATTGGGGTAGACATTTGGCAACAGTGTAAACAATTGGCTTACAATAGTGAGAATGCAATTTAGAGTTCATGCTGTTATCTCCTTCTTCAGGAATGGGATGCTCAACTAGTCGGGTCATGAAACCCCCGTTGGTTGGGTCATGGGCCTGTCTCTTTCTTGCAACTGCTTGAGCGCATCAATTCCTCTTCTTCACAACCAACAGTAACACAAAATATTTATCCTAATCTACCAATATACTGATTGCATAACAAACATACTAACTGATTACATAACAAATATGCAAAGTGATTGCATTACAAATATGGGATAATCTATATGCAATTATTCTAACAATTGTTCACCCTACTTTATCTTCTCAGTTATCAAAAACAATAAAACTCAGAGTAGTAGTGCCGTGTTATGGTGAATAATCCATTGCAAAAATATCTTGCCTGGTTTTGGGTTTGTGTTGTAGTTGCTCAATCAAGTTTTGGAGCAGCTGTCTGTCAAAGGACAGCGGTGTCCAAACCCAGTCCTCGAGAGACGGTATGTTGTCCAGGTTTCTTCCCCTGACACACCTGATTCAAATGATCAGCTCATCAGCATGCTCAGCAGATAACTGATAACGGTTCTGATCATTTGAATCAGGTGTCTTGGGAAAGAAACCTGTAAAACATGCAAGACACCAGCCTTCAAGGACCGGGTTTGAACAGCTTTCGATTAAACTGATATTGCAAATGCCAATTAGTATACAATGTACTTATTTTTGTAAGCTGTAATTGCAGTTCGTGACTTTAGCTCATTGTTAGCGCTCTGATTTCCCCACCTGGAGACATGTCCCCGGGCACCCCAAAATAGGTACAGGTAGATCGCAAGTGGTTGGCTGCTTGAAAAGAAGATCAAAGAGGTTTGGCCATCCCTGCCAAGTAATGGACAGAACATTTTTTACATTTCTTAACACAGTAAATCAAGTAAGACATAAAATGCAGCAATAATCTCACAAAGTGAGGTTGTGATTTTTGATTGACTGCCTTAAAAAGGTGAAAATGTGTAGGTTGGCTAGAAGTCATCTTTCGAGACATTTTATGACTTTATTTAATTATTTATTTATTTAATTATGAGTTTAAAAATGCTTCTGATTTCTTTACCTCAGATGCCATGTATTAACTGCTGCTTATTTTATTTTATTTATTTTTTTATCAAAACAATGCTTACTTGAATCACACCTTTATAAGCCGTGTGTGAGATCTAGATATCCAACCAAGCAGTGAAAGTGGCAGTCAGTAGTAGTGACATCAAACAATGTCTAGTGATTTTGAAGCATATGCACTATGGTGTCTCAGAGACCATACTTAGTTTGCTAGACAAATTTCTTTAAAGAAAGAAAAAAAAAAACAGAGAGAGAGGTGCATTATGGCACTCCGGTCTCCTCACACATTCCGAAAACATGCATGGCAGGTGTATTGGACACTCCAAATTGTCCTTAGGCATAATCCTGAGTGTGAATGGTCGTTCGCCTCTGTGAATGGCTGGCAGCCAGTCCAGGGTATCCCCCGCCTACTGCCCGATGACGTCAGCACGCAGCGACGGGATAGCAACCCTAGTGACGATAAGGAGCTCATGAAAATGAATGGATGGATAACCATGAGCAAAGATACCAAACTGTCGCGGTATTAAAATGATCGTTTTTTTTCCCATTGAAACCAATTATTTTAATAAAAAAAAAAAAAATGCAATTGTGGTCTCAATATTTTCAAAGAGGTGACATTGATTCAATTTTTCAAGCTCTCGTGATACCATATCTCTCGTCCTATTATGGTTATATCATATTAAAATGTTAACTGTGAGGCACACTAGACTGGAATAAAACTTTTGAAAAATATGACCATGAATTTTCTTAATAAACATTTCATGTTATCACTTGGAACCCTTAAAATTATACATAAAGTAAGTTTATTTGACCAGCACAAGAATAAACATGTGTTTTGAATAAATGAGCACTCACGTTTGCCTTTTTGAAGTTGCATTTTGACAGCCATCTTGTAATGACATCCAAAAGGGATGTGCTAAGTGAAGAAGTGGCCGGAAGTGGCGACATCATCAAAATTCACCATATTTATTGGTGTAGACAAGCAAACATGGGGTTAGGACAAAAACTTCCTTATCCTCCATACATGCCAAGAAGTTAAAAAAACAAAAACAGATTGGCATTTACATATATTCAAAGAGCCAGCTTTTGTTGGGGCACCTCTGCCAATCATATTTTATTTATGTTGCGTTTACTTGCTTCTCTAGTTAGACTGAAACTGGGAAAAAAAATTAGAACCAATCACTGGTCATACACAGCTTTTAATATTTTTATGGCAGTTGGATATTAGAGCCTGGATTATTACCCCCCCCCCCAAAAAAAAACAAACAAAAACAAAACAAACAAACAAAAAAAACAGGTTTCCTACCAGCGTGCTCACTAACTTGAACAAAACATGCCAAAAACCATGCAATCACTTTAGTCGCTACGGCTCAATGATGCAACACAGTGCCATGCCGGCAAATGCAACGAAATTGAAAAATGTTCAATTCTGGCGCAGTGCCACTCTGACTCCCAGTGACACACCCAATACAAGATGTGGTTGCAGAGTGATTTCAAAGTGGTGGTGTTTTACCATAAATGGCATCAAGAAAATGGAGACTAAAACAATGAATGTAGCATCCCATTGGTAGGAGCTCAGGTTCATCTCAGAGACAAATGATGCACCATGACGTGGTTGGGAAAGCGCAACAACGAATAGTGATCTCTTCCATGTTTTTGTATGATTACTTATGATTATACCAAGTGGAATAAGCATGTGATGTTTTTTGTTTTTTTTACCTTCAACTTTAGATATAGAATAGCTTCACATGATCCACATGTAGTCATGTGTCCTCCAACTAATCATAAATGAAGACAGGGTTTTCTGTTGCAACAACCTGCGTGAAAATAACATGAGGAAGGACTAAGGTACTGATACTTCTTGCTGGAGAGATTAACAACCATTGCCAAATATGGATCAATCAGAACCATCCTGAATACTACCAAGGATGGGTTCTGTTACAGCGCAGTGTGTAAGTTAGTTGAAAGAGTAGATGATCCCCATAAAGAGTAATATTTTGCTTTTTGTAGCGCTGATGGTTTTGACCACGGAAATCTGGGGAAGGCACTGCAATATAAAGTTGTAAATAATGGATGGATGTGGAAGCACAAGACAAACAACTGTAACAGGGAAAAGCCAGCAACCACATAAAGACAATGTTTTGTTTGATTTAATGTGACGTGAGTGCGTGTGAATAAAGTGTACCTGCTCATTCTGCACAACACTGTGTTTAACACCTGGGGCAGGACACCTAGCAAAGTCCTAATTGTCACATGTGCTGAATGTACCCATACACAAAGAAATTTAGAGTTGAAAGCAATATTGCCATCTGTTTGTTTGTTTTTTTTCTTTTTTCTAAAAATGGTTACACAAGCAGAACATTTTTCCTACTGACAAAATTCTCTGTGCATGCATTTTCACCTACCTTTCAGATATGGGCCATCATAATTCATCTCTAATATAATTGTATGTGATATATTCTTCTAAGGACATACTACCCAGAGAATATGCATAATGAACGGTGCAGCAACATTGTCTTTGGTAGAGACAATTCCTGGGCAAGCCCAAATCGAAGGTGCACGCTCTGTGTGTAACAAACCTTTTTGCATAAACAATAGTTTTTGCACACGGACAACTTTAGTAAAATGGGTTTTGTATTCATGCCAAACCGTCACCAATTGGACGTCATGATTCTGCACCTACGGCTAGATGATGAATACACAATTTAATTGCAGTGTCTGCACCCCCAACTAGGTGATGGTGATACACCTAAATCTGTTTACCCCTTGGCAGTGAACAAAAAAAAAAAAACAAACAAAAAGAAAAAACATGAAGAAAACAAAATGGCATCATGGCAACTTGAGAAGATAGAAAGGAGATTGGAAAGCCCACCACTAGTGGTATCTCCATGGATTGTTGATGGGTCCTTCAGGCACCGTAGGCTAGGGGACGAATCAAAAACAAAAGCGGATTTGCTGAGATGTGCTATTGCTAGGCTTAGCTAATGCTAACCTATCCAAATTCGCTGCCGAGTCCTCTCTTGCCAGATAACCATAACACACAAAATGGATAATCTGGAAATACAGTGATCCCTCGCTATATCACGGTTCATCTTTCACAGCTTTGCTGCTTCACTGATTTTTTACAGTGTGGATATTTTTTTTACAGTGCATTGTGCTCTAAATCCTGATTGGTTCAGGGGCTTTACTGTCATCTAGAAATAAAATATTGACGCTGTACTGTATTGGTTTTTCACTTGTCAATTTATTACAAAAGGCAAGAGGATCCGAAAGCTTGCTTTCGTCTCTCCTGTGTCTCTCCTGTAACCGCCCGTGTAGGCTCAGCTCAGCACACACGCACACGTTACTAACGTGCTAGTAAGCACATTTAATTGACAGCTTGGTCTCTGGGAGACGATCACGTGACTCGTAGGCATGCCGAGAGCAAACGCACACGTCTGTGTGCCTACATAGAGAGCAATGGAGAAATGCACAGCTTTGGAAATCTGACTTTTACTTTTTTTTTGTTTTTTGTAATTTTTTTTTTGTAATAAATTGAAATTTCAAGTGTATTGTTATGATTTAAGAGGCTTCACTTTAATTCGATGTCCGGATGTTTGGGCTTTAAAACTGGTTTTGATTTTTGGTTTTATTCTATAGTTCAGTATAGCATTGTAAAATAATGAACAAAATAAAGCTGACTACTTCAAGGAATTCACTTTGCTCGTGTTATTTTTGGAACGTAACCCCCACGATAAACGAGGGATCACTATATAACATGTGAAAATTCGCTAAATTCGGGATTGTTGCCTTTAGTAAATACCCCAATCTTGGCTTTAAATTAAGATTCCCTTCATTTCAACGCAACCATACTTGAGACTAACAATGGCACAATGTGGTTAGGCTTCATCACCAGATTGTCATTTCCAAGAATGCCCACATGAAAACAATATAGTTACAACTTTATTTCATGCTTGTGACCTTAGTGCATAAACAATAGTCCAATTTCATTTTAGCAAACTTGTAACAACAATATACCAAATTAGGTATCCAACAGGTAGATAACTGTCAAAGACAAAGCGGACTACAATGAAATGCTTCAAATACAATTGATAAGCTGTATTACCCACAAACATAATAGAAACATACAGTACAACCGGTAAATATGAACATGGAAAACACAAAGTGTGGCAAAAACTAGAAGATTCTTTAGAGTGGAGATCAGTAATAACCAGTGTTGGGCAATTTACTTCAAAACTGTAATGCATTTTTTATTACTTATTACTGTCATTTCAAAGAAATTTTAGGTCAAAATATTACTGTATTTGAAATGTAAGGCATTACACCACCATTGTATTACTTTTATATTACGCTCACCAACATAATTGGAAATATGGATTTGCCATTCCAAATCTAACTCATTACGCTCATTATACATACAGTGGGAGGTTGCTTTAAGCCTATAACCAGTACAAATCATTTGATCCACCATTATCATAATTATAATAAAGTATAATAATTATAATAACTATAATACAAGTCAATTTCGTTTTAAATTTATTTTTGCTACATATATATATTTTATAAATAAAATCGTTCTCCATATTCTGTTCTTTTCGTGTCATATTACATCCATATGGGTACACTCCTTCTAAGTGCTGTTTCAGTGTAGAGTTTTTAGCCAATTAGAATTCAGCAAACGTGTTCAACTGTAAAAAAAAAATGAAGGTTTTTAGGTGCGCCTTATAGTGTGGAAAATACGGTAAGCTTTACCTGTTTCTTTTGAATGTTTACAGTTGAACAATGTTGGTCATATTGATATTGAGTTATTATGCTATTGAGAGTTTAGCGTTATTATTTGAGTTATTATTGTTATTGCTTTGAGTATTACTATATTGTAATTGTAAATTGTAATTGAAAAAGTAAAATATGTCTTTAATTAAGGGTGCGTCTTATAATCCGGTGCGCCTTATATATGGAAAAAAAGTTTTAAAATATGTCATTAATTGAGGGTGCACTTTATAATCCGGTGCGCCTTGTAGTGCTGAAAATATGGTAATAATTTTTGCATCATGCTTTTCATAGAGGGCCGAAAGTGCCAAAATTAAATCAATAAATGCACAATTAAATAAATAAGACTGTCATTATATAGTTATTTAATTGATTAAATATGGAATTAAATAAATCAATGTTTCAATAAATGTGTTGGTCATTAATCAAATTACACACACACACACACACACACTGTTTAATAAAATAAGAGTGTTCACTATAGATGGTTGGTCAGCTAAAGTAAGCAAGAACATGTTTTCATCAATTGCTTATCAAAGAGAGATTTGGAACAAATCTATAAATGCAACCTTCTGTGCTACTGTTCTCTTTGGGGGGTTTAAGCTTGAGTCACCCCAGAGCCACTAAAACATCAATGTCACAGCTCGTATCTGTAAAATTCAATCAGATTGCTCGACAAGAGTAAAGTGGCTCTCATGTTCTCCATTTATGTGATTGTGGCTTCACCTACGTTTGCTTGTCCCAAATGACAACTCAATAGGTGCTCCTTGATTAAAATCCACAGATATGCAGCCATTTTCCTGCAATGTTTTAGGACAAAACCTTTCATGTTTGTCTTGTGTTTTGTTTTTTTTCCCATCAACAGTAAAAATAATTTTTGTGTATACTTCAAACCACACTGTTAGATAAGTGATTATCAACTGTTATAATGTCAGTGCCTATATTTTTCCATTGTCGCAGGGAAAATACTTTTTATTAAATAAATTTAGAGTATTAAAAATGATTACCATGTAAAATACACATTACATATTTCACTTTGCACTGTAAATATTGGAGTACAATCTTACAAATTAGAGCGAGAAAGAGCTTTTAAAACTTGAACTAACCTGATTCAAAATGCAGCGTGTGTAATGAAGATCTATATACATACAGTAATACACCAGTCATTGTATTCTGTGATGACCTAAATAAGAAGCAAGAAACAAAGAATTCTGTTCGCTCTGAGCATCAGCATGAGCCTGGCCTGACAGTTCAAGTGCAACCTGATCCTGGACCTCGATATTGCTCTGATTCATGCTTGCAACACATAACAGAAGCACAGCTCACTCCATGGGCCCCAAGCCCAATCACATTACAATAATCAAATTCTCTTGAGATACATAATGATGATTGGGGCATTTTCCAGTATACTGTGGGTACCTTACTGATTAGTGGAGCTACTGAATGCAATTAGCTGCTCTGAGCTGTAAAGAACTGAAGGCTTTGATTACAGACTGCAAGCAGGCATTAAAAATGGAACACCCAGTAACTAGAGGAAAGTGACAATTGTCTTTATTGCCATTTAAAAATAAGTGAAATAAGGTTGGATTGATTTAAATATCAACAAAGGTAATTATGACGAAATATTTTATCGGCACCGTGGAATAATACTGCATCCTCTATGTCAGTACCACAGGAGTACATTTGGCAAACACTGTGTCAAGACCACACATTAGACCATCTCTTTCAGTTCATCCCAGCTGGAGCCCTGGCCAGAGCAGCACGCAGTGTACTGTCATGTATTGGCCTCATTTCACATAAAGTTGGCTGTGCTTTATTCCTCATCGAATATATTGTATACTTCTTCTTTTCACTGTTGACTGTGCAAATGTGAGCGGTTGTAATGTAGTGGTTCAGCATTTTATACTATCTCAGCCACAATTCCTTGACAATGTCCTTTTCTTCAATTGTAATGACAGTCACAATTGCTCATTCTACTGTCAGTTTTCCAAATATCTATATCTATCTACCAGAGGTGTACATTTTACTTCTTTTTTTTTTCGTCATTTACATTTTGTCAGCACTCTGGACCCCTTTACATCTATCATTTTCAAAGGTCCATTGCTCTATCATTGAACTAAAAGAAAAAACAAAAACACAAAAAAAATCACTTACACTTTTGTTACGTCATCACACTTTATGAAACCATATTTGTGGACCCCACAACAGAGAATGAGGTCCTATATATATATATATATATATATATATATATATATATATATATATATATATATATATATAATTTGTGTAAAAAAGTTAATTCCACGTGGCTTTGTTTGTTAAACAAAAACAATAATGCATAGTGCAGTGCAATAGTGTCACCAAATTCTGTCCAATCAGAGTGAAATTCTGCCTCTTGACAAGACTGGCATCAATGTCTTTGTCAGGAAATAGGGTGGAATGATGAGGTAAATCTCTGGTTTCTGATTGATTCAGAGATGTTGGCAAATCTCATTTTTGCTGGAGTTTTTGAGAAAAAAGAAAAATCCTATAGCAGATAGGGCAGACCAGAGACATTTACGACTTGTTTGCAAGACCTCCATCTACGTGTAGACTACATTGTTATAAACTACCACTTAGCCCTGGAGGCAATCTAAACTTGCTGCTTAGTCTGATGATATATGAGATATTCGGATGGATTTCACCCATTAGTCAGCAAAATGGAGGATGCATTGGTTACTGACTGCTCACCTCTGATGATTACGACGTCAATTTCAATTACAATTTGTCATTTCTTTAAGGTCTCTCATAATTAGGCGGTCTGGCATCAGCGTCAGTGATAGACCAATGGACAGTTTACCTCTACTATCAACACTGCTCAAATGGAACATATCGTGTAACTAATTCACAACATTTTCACAATGTTAACAGGAATGAAAAAATTGGCAAACACAAGACAAAGGTTTTTGGAAGTTTGATCTTTTTCCATTTGACTTTATCAGGTTGATTCAGAGTATGATTATGAATCATTAAGTTGATTTTGTTTTAATGACCTTGAATTTATGCTATATTGTATTCTCAAGGAATAATAATCTATTCAATCTTTTAAATGAATAATTTTGTTTTTGTTAGCATGCCTGATATATGTTACACTGAAGATTCTGGAAAGAAGTTTTGGTTTTTTTGTTTTGTTTTTTTACATCCATTCCTCCGTCCATCCGTCCTCCAGTTATCTTGAATATGGGGCATCAAACACACAATAAAATATGCCCTATTAAAGAAATTTTCAAGAACACTACAGATATACAGGCATTTCCTGGCTGTACAGTACTTTTCCAGTCCGTAACATTGCATCAAGATTGCATTGCTTCACTACATTCAGCTTCAGCTACTGTATTGCAAAGCACTCTTTCTTTCTGAGTCAGACTCAGAATGACAAGCAAGTCTATGAAAGATCTACAGTATATGATAGAATATGACACTATGTACATATCATCCCTCAAGGTCTTCCTCTCTGAAAGTAACTATTCTGTGGTTCATGTGCTTGTGGAAGGTCTCTTCACACTTGAGCATTATCCGCTTGCACGTTCTGCTCACAAAAGAACATTCTTTCAGCCTGCAGTTCAGGTGAAGACTCATGCTGTAATGCAGGATACACTATTCTTTATCTTTCTTTAAAATGGTTTGGCCTTCGTCACAGAAAGTATAAATGAGCTGAGGAAATGACAAAAAAATAGTGTCAGATTAAAAGTTACGTCAATGACCACAGGTCAAACAATTGATCTCAAATATCTGAGTAATTCACTCGGTTGAATACCAATGAACATTTATTAACTGTAACTTCATTGCAAGGTTGTAAAATGCGGCTGGTAAAGAGCAAAAACATAAAATTGATATATTTTACATCCCACTGGTGTTTTACCTGATCTTTTAACTATATAGAATATCATTGCATTTGAAGCATTGATGTACTGTTTTATCTAAAGTAGTACTCAATTTTCTCAACTACATAAGTCACAAGATAGTTTAGGCAAGCTCAAACATGTGTTGTGTTGAAGCAGCCACCAATTGATTCTCATGTTTCATTATATTAGAGCAGTACTTTTTTGGCAAACTCCCTCTCGAGGAAAGGGAAAACATTTCTGCCCCCTCCTTTGAATGGAAATTAAGTTATCTGAAATGTTTGGTATCTTTAGTGCCGCAACACATTGACCATGGTGTACAGATGCAGATTTCCTCCTATAGTAGCATGAACGAATACATTTGCTCAGTTTGCTACAGAGACCATAAACGAGATCATTATCTATGAAAATTGTATGAGCTTACCTAAAAATTGTATCTTTTTTTTCAAAGAGAAGAAAAATAGAACCTTAAATCAACTTTCAGACTGTTACCTTTACTTACATGGTTTATACGAGTTACAGCTTATTCTGAATGTGAAAATAAAATGACTCAAAGTGCATCAACGTGCCTGAAAAAAAACGTAAATCCTTATTCAAATTAGAAACACCTTTAATCCACTGAACCATTTGATGCTGAAAGAAAATAAATATGAATGTAGTTTGATCGGGAACATTTACACCAATATCTTGAATATTTTAACCTGAAGGAAATTGTATAGTTTTCCTAAACCCCTCCCCCCTCATTGATCACTTAACATTTGCATGACTGTATGGATTGTTAAGGTTCATAGTCCTTTGCAAACCTAACTTTTGCTTGTTAATCACTTGTTACTTTTATTGACCACAAATATTTGTTGCACCATTATTCTTTTGCAACATGTGATGAGGTGTGACAACAAATTTGTACTGGTCCGTCATCGTTATTCATCAGCCACCTGGGCCTCCTTCTGTCATCATCAGTCCGTCATTTTTTTTAAGCTAAAGCAAACAGCAATCACCAGGACGTTGTATGGTACTTTGGCATTACCAGTGTTTGAGCATTTTATACATTTTTACTGGTCCATCATTTGTTGGCAAAAAGGGAATCCGGCAGTGCTGTTGTCAAGTTCTGCATTTGAGTTGGTTTTGGTTTTTGTTTTCATGCTAGGTGATGTTTTTTTTAACTACTATCACATTGTCATTTGTTGTGAAACACTGCACGAAAATGCAGGAAAATCAGCTTTTTCTTTGATTCACTCAGCTAAAGCAAATCGGTGTTGGATGTTCTCATTCTCAGAATTTGCTAACTCTGTACCTCACCATCCATCCACCTTTTAATGTGTTTTTACTCTTAACATAATTTCAAAACGATTAGACTGAACACCCTCCCAAGTTCAACCAAACAATGCACATTTGTCAAAACAACACGCTCTCCTCAATGGTTTCCTGTAGCTTACACAAATATAAACAAATACACGAATATCCGAATGTCTTGGTGGTTCTTCAGAAGGCCTTTGTTGAAACCTCTGACCAATAAATTATTTTACGTGTGAATGAGAGGAGTGCAAAAAGTCCTAGTACAGGAAGTTTTTCAATCTGTACCTGAGGTCTGAAATCGTCTTCCATAAAAGAAAAATCACACATAACCACTGTACATCTGCAACACATGCAGGAAAAACGTAAAGTAAAATCCAAGGTATTGTTGAGCTTAATTTGCCAGAAAATACATTTATCTTCATCTACATTGCACTAATTTGCATTTGGCTAACAGGGCGACATGGTGGGTGACTGGTGTCGGGTAATGGGGCTTTAGCAGGCTGATGGTTATGGTGACGCATGGTGGTCAACACAGGAAGTACACCGAGGTGATGGAATATTGCGCCATGTCAATGTAAAATTACCGTGTAATTATTGTCTTAAGATACCAGTCAGAATTGGCTTCGACTTTGATTAAGCAGCAATTTGTTCAGTATTTGTTCAATTAGAAAAATCAGCAGACACCAAATCATCTCTGAAGACAACCAATGTTAAAGAAGTCCATGAAAC
Source organism: Hippichthys cyanospilos (assembly GCF_059441005.1). NCBI lineage: Eukaryota > Metazoa > Chordata > Actinopteri > Syngnathiformes > Syngnathidae > Hippichthys > Hippichthys cyanospilos. The sequence goes on from NC_142374.1 coordinate 4,274,884, forward strand.
CAAATCATAATGAAGACACGTTATGAGGCCACAAGATCAACGCAAGCATTTTGCAATATTCATGCTCACTATTACTTTAGAATTGTCATTGAAAAGTGTTGATTGATCACAAGTGTTAAGAACTATGTTCATGTTTATTCTTTATTGCCTTTTAGACTGATTTGAACTATGTATCTGTATTCTGTTAGAATCATTTAATAGAATGTTCCAGTGGCAACTAGAAGCTTCTGGAACTTGCTGTGGAAAGTCACTAAACTGCCAAGTCTGCATACCAAAAGGGAAAAGGGAACAACTTCTGGAACTTGCTAGAAATCGAGTCATGGGGCTGAGTCCTATAAAAAGGCCACCACCCCAAGGCTCACAGCTCCCTGTTTGCCTTTGCCTGCCACGAGTGTGAGGACCTTCTCCAGGCTTCAGATGTAAGACTCCAAGTTGGACAAGGACTCTGTCACTTTCAGAATTGGACACTTTTATATTCTTGTGACGTTGTTAGTCTTGGGAGGATTTCTCGCATTTTAGTAAGGAAGCCATTCTAAATTATTAATCGGTCCGATAGACAAACCAATAATGTCATTAATTCGGAATCTATGAGAATTGAAAGTGATCACTTTGATTCTCATCCAATATTGGTATTAGACCGTTTAGAGACATTCTACCCTTTCTTCTACATACTCTTCTTGTTTTATTTTAACCTTATTCTACTATTTGTGCATGGTGTCCTCTAACCTTGGACACAAGAAAAGATAAATCGTATTGAGTGTATTCTTGTATTGTATGTGTTTAATGGGGCATGGTAGGCCCAGCAATGTTACTTTTGAAACTATAAATAATTTTGTTAGCTTTGCTTTCGTTCAATAAATACTTAAAAAATGCATTTTTTATTCTGTCTTCGGCATTCTTACAAACCCTAATTAAACATCTTCCTAGTCTTCTATAAGTGAATTTAGAACATTGCTCATTACACCGGCAGTGTCGTTCTTGAAGAAAAACTATTTAATCAAAGTTGGTTGAAGTTAGCAAAATGTATCTGAGTGGTCGTATAAGACTGCTGAACCCTATACTGGTCTTAACAAGTGCAAATGATCTTTAAAATCGCGTGGCCTTACTACTGTCTCGTCTCTAAGGTTACTCGACGAGGCGGCAGGATGGCATAAGACGGATAGACGCTTTAAAACTTAGGCAGTGAGAACCAGAATGTATCTTTTCCGAGACCGGCAGATGTTCGTCGCCCGGCGATGCGGCGTTAGAGCTGTGCTGGGCTAACGGGACATCTTAACCCTTTAAACAGAGAGTCGTCAGGACTGTTAATTGTCCTTGGATGATTGACAGGAATGCGGTAAGAGCAGATCAGTCACTGGTTAGCACGTCTGCCTCACATGCTGAGGTCGTGGGTTCGATTCCAGCTCCAGCCTTCAAAGTGAATTTGCATGTTCTCCTCGTACCTGGATGGGTTTTCTCTGGGTACTCTAGTTTCCTCCCACGTTCTACAACACATGCATTGTAGGTCTATTGGACACTCCAAATTGTCCTTAGGTGTGTTTGTAAGTGTGATTGGTTGTATGTGTGGTCTGTGATTGACAGGGGAAGAGGTCAGAGTGTTGCCCAAAGACAGCTGGGTGGACAAGTAGTTTGGCCAAGCGGTGAAGAGAATTGTTGGATGGATGGATGGATGGATGGATGTCTAATACCACTTTGTATAGACCTCATAGGTCGCTCAATCATTTCCACTAATAACTAAAATGGCACAAAAATCTTTTAATGCTTAACAATTCCAAAGATTATTGTCAATATATATATATATATATATATATATATATATATATATATATATATATATATATATATATATATATATATATATTATTATATATATATATATATTATTATATATATATATTATTATATATTATTTTGCAAATGTTAGATTGCGTGCAAAACCAAATAAATAAAATATGTAATGTTGTGTAAATGTGCAGTTGGTTCATTTCATCTTCAAGTTGGCCTGGTAAGTCATATTAAAAACTCCTTATAAAGTGCAACCAGCTGTGGCATTTCTTCACTGTCTCTCTCCATTTGCTTCTTCAACAGCTAGACAAGACTTTGCACTTGAGTATTTAACACTTTGCCTGCAGCTTTTATTGTCCACCTTCGATATATCTTTGATGGAAAACTAAACTTACTCTTTCATGGCAAAATAAAGTACCTAGTTAAAACAATTAAATAAATTATGAAATATATGTGAAAAAAAAAAAAAAAAATATATATATATATATATATATATATATATATATATATATATATATACACACACACGCTTATTTTAAATTTTATTTTATTTTATTTTATGCTTTAGCTTGAGGAGGATCGGAAATAGGCTGGTACTGGATGAGCTTCTTCAAACTGTGTCTTTTCTTGTAAATAAATAAACAAAGAGGCATTAGTCTCTATACAACAATAGTATCTAAATGTAATGTACTGTAAATAGAGAAGCTGAAAATGGTATACAAGGTGATTTGAACTTCAACAACTGTCACATTTTATAACTGCCAGAATCCGTGGACAATAATAAACATGAACCAACAAATACTTTACTAAATGACCGAACAACATGAACAAGAAAATAAAACGTACCATTTTTTTTCTAACAAAACTGCAAGTTAATTTTGTGTAGTGTGTTTCTTGTGTTTGGTATAACAAATATTTAACACATGTTGATGCCTTCATTGGCTTGGCAATTTGCCTCCTTTTAGGGGAGGGTCCAGGCTGTGGCCTCTTCTCTTCCAAGCTCTCCAGGAAAAGCCATCTTTGATAAAGCTTTCACTTGTTCCATGGCTTCACATCAGTGAGGAGAACAAATACATCCACCATATGAAAAAATAGGCACAATGACCATTTCTGTGACCACTGGCTCATGGAGTAAATGGGACATGCATGCATGCAAAAAAAAAAAAAAATCTGATGAGAAGACAGCTTTGAATATATAGTTATGACAAAATCAAAGCATGTACTCACCTGATCCTTGTGGTCCACCGGTTCCATACATTTGTTGTAATCAAGGATCCTTGGTTGGTTTTTGCCTGCATCCTCCACTTCTGGGTCCCTGTTTTTGGTGCTTGATGTTATTTCCTTTTTCATAGGGACATAGGAGATGAGTCTCTGATGAATGCAAAGATGCTGGAGATTGGCTTCTATCTCCAAACTGAAGTTGTGGAGGAAGGTCAGGCTCATGTTGTGATTGCCGTTCTCACTCCAAATTGGAAGAGGTGCGGAGGAAGGCAAGGCAGACTGATTGTTGCCTCATGCTGGGATCTGAATACCAACAGCTCCAAATATGCTCACAGCTCTTCTGGTGTCAGGGTCGTCCAGACCATAATCATCCTGCGGCCCTGCAAATTCGCCATCTAAATGATAGATAATAGCTGTGAAAAACGAATTGAATGCAGTCTCGGTCTGATCCTGGCTACCGCATAGGCATTGCGCCGCCACTTCGTGGGTCAGAGACTACACATCATTGCTGTTATTTTAACACCACTCAACTGTGATAATGTTATCCTCCACATTCTCCTCTTCGTCCTCCTGTTCTTGTCTGGATTGTTCGTCTTCTTACTGATCTTCCTCATTCGAAGATTAATCTGGGCAAAAATCCTCATCAGAACCATCATCGGAAAATTCCAAAGAAGACACACAAAAACCCATAATAGCTCCTTTCACACTAAACAGTCCAGGAACTTAGAGTTCCTGGACACAGGGGTTCCGAGTCGTAAGTTCCTGGCCCATGATTTTGTGTTCATCCTGAGGGACAGCGGAAGGGGTAGCTTATTTAAATTTTACTGATGACGTGAGGCAGAAACTGCTCTGCCCCTCATTTCTAACGAGTGCCGCTAACTAAAAAAATGGCAGGAGGCTGCACCATACAGGGGCGATGGTGAACGCGTCTGTCAATGACTCCGCTCTGCATCTACTTGTGAGGGACAAGGACATCCACCTCCAGTTTGCTTCCACAACGAGAAGTAGACAGAGGGTAAAGCCGTAGCATGTGTCTGCCGGCCCTGTCAAAAAATCAAACGGGCCACTGTGAAAACAGCGTAATGGCGGCTGCTGATACCTACACTGCACAACCCCAAGTTCAACCGACCATGTCATGTTCCTCGCTGAGCTTGTGTTTGTTTTAGGCGGGGTTCTCCTTACGCAAGAAGGGGGTGGGGTCGCCGTCTGCACACCTGTGGATCATTGCCATCACGGGCTTTTTAAGGCCAGCCAGTGCAGGAGAGCGTCGCCAGATCATTCCTTCACCACTCTCCTAGTAACACAGAAAAGATCCCGGCATTCCCGTTCCGTGTTCAACTCCTTCGAGTCTCTTTGGATTGGTGCTTTTGTCTTTTTTGCATTTTGCACTTTGCCTATTTTATTTTGTCACTTTGTTGCAGTCGCTCTCCTGCAAGACTCCGTTCCCTCGTTGCCGTGACCACTTACTGTGGATTCATTTGACTAGACACTTTTGTTTCTACTTATTTTGGTACTTTGAGCCTTCTTTTGTACTTTGCCTTTTTGCCTGGATTTTTGTTTCCACGCTTGCCATGTGCCTATTGTTTAGTAAAGTATTTGAACCATACTCACCTCGTGTGTCTGGTAGGGGTCCTTTACCTTTCGTGTCCCGAGGTTATTCCTGACAGACCATTGACATTCGTTGGCACAACACGCCCCCCTCGAAGTACCTAGCTGAAGACCCAAGCCACAACTTGGCGCTAAAAAGGTTACCCGTAGATGCTTAGGGGAACCATCCATAACGAAATGCTTTACGTTGTTTTTTGGTGTGAACGGAAAGGGGAACTCAATGTTGTTTTCCAAAATTTAATGACAAGCTTCCTCTGTTGTGTAGTGCTTCCCAATGGCTGTACTAGTCAGTTACATATGATAAGCAATGAAAGCGAGTGTGCCGAGATTATATATTTTACACTAAAAACACCCTCTTCCAATAGGATTCAAATTCAAATAGCGGAACAATAATAGTTGATACACAAGTAACAATCGCAAAATATTTTTTCTCAGCCCTGACCCCACAACGACAGTGCGGGACTGAATAGCTTTGATGTCTTGAATCACACATACAAACAGGTGCGTAAGGACATGCCCAACAACTTTCTAGACACCCAAGAACACTTTACAGAAAGACAAAACATAAAATAAATACATATACAAAATCGGCAGTGATGGGATGTGGATTGCAAAATCGGGAGGTGGATGAATATCAGGTGGTAGTGTGTTCCAGAGTTTTGGGGCAGAACAGCTGAAAAGCGCTGTCTCCCATCTTGACGATGAATATGGATGGCTTTGAAAATATGGAGTTTGAGTGGAAGCCAGTGGAGCCTTTGAAGGTGAGGGGTGATTTGTTGAAATGACGGGGTTCAGGTGATAATACGGGCTGATGAGTTCCGTACCAATTGGAGTTTTCATGCATGTGTATGTGTGTACTTGAATTTTTTTAAATAAGAAAAGTGTTTATACTTTACATATTTAACCCGTGGTGTTTTTTAAAACTTATACAGCAACGCGATTTTTTGTCCAAATATTGGCAGACCCTTGGAATGTGATAAGTCATTTAAGAATACTTTTTTAATTTTGACCACTCAAAATGTTCAGTGGCATCAGACCTAACCATACATATATAGGTTTATTTTATTTTTTTGATACCCTCTATGTACAATAAAAGCAATAATATGCCTTCAGTGAAAAACCTATTTTGTCTATATCTATATAAAAAAAGAAATTCAAATTGGAATGTTTAATATGAATAATTAGGGCCTTGAATATGTTAAAATATCACAACAGATTTTTTGTGGCATCTATATTATTTTGGCAAAAGCAATTTTTTGTTATTACCCCAGCAACACATTTTTTTGTTCAAATATTGGCAGACCCTTGGAAGTGTGATAACAAAGTCATTTATGAATACTTTTTTAATTTCGACCACTCAAAATGTTCAGTGGCATCAGACCTATCCATACATATATAGTTCTTATTTATTTGTTTATTTTTGATACCCTCTATGTACAATAAAAGCAATAATATGTTTTCAGTGAAAAAAAAACAATCATGTCTATATATACATAAAAAAGACATTCAAATTAGAATGCTCAACATGAATAATTAGGTTCTTGAATATGTTAAAATATCACAACAACAGATTTTTTGTGGCATGCATATTTTTTTTTATTTTTTTATTAAGGCAATTTTTTGTTGTTACGCCTGCAACGCGATTTTTTTGTTCAAATATTGGCAGACCCTTGGAAGTGTGTAATTTTATTTTTTTTTATATAGTATACTAATTAGTAACAACAAAGAATTTATAGACAGAATTTATAAACACCAGTCAGCGAAACACCAATGAAAGAGGGCACCCACTTGACAACCCGAAGAATGCCATTGCTGACTTGAATCCCACAGTCTCATCAATGCCTTCTTAGATAGAGGGATATCAACAACTAGTCCGACATAATAGAATAGACAACCAACAAATAATGATCATAATGAAAGTAAACATGAACAATTACCTGGTGGTGAAGTTTTTAAATGCGAATGAACATGAATAACAAACAACTTTTTTTCTTACAATCCATACAAACAGGCCTCATGTTATTTTGGCATACTGATATGCCCCCTTTAGAGCAAACATTGGATGCTCTCAGTGGTTTATCACAAAGTTCACGCTGTTTTCTCGTTGAAGGTCCAGGCGTGGCCTCTGTACGAGACCAAACACTTGTCTTTGGTGAAAGCAAAGATCCTTGAGAGTATTGATCTGTTTTGATGCTAGAGGAGCTGCAGAGGAATTTCGGCCTTATTTTTCCTTAGTTTTCCAACCAAGGATTTTTTTTATTTTTTTTTAGTTCGTCAGCCAGGGGGAATGATGTAAAAAACATTATCAGTAGTGAGGGTGTGACCCTAAAGCGAATCACACAACCCTAACACTACTTGCATGGCCAAGTTTGTCTCCCGCTGTCCCCCAGGTGGCTTGCCTGTGTAGACCTAAAGTTTCCAGGCATATGAGGAGTTGACATCGCATAATGCCCAGATTTTAAGGCCATACTTGGCCGGCTTTGTGGGCATGTACTGCCGGAAGGAGCAGCAGCCCTTGAATGCAATGAGCTGTGCAATGACCTCCTCGCTCTGCTTTCCCTCGTCGTCGTCGTCATCATCTGCACTTTCATGCTCTTCCAAATCGTCGTCCGATCCATCGGACCGAAATTCCAGGATGAACTCCTCATCGGAGGCATCAGATAAGGCATCAGAAGATGCCTCTGATGAAGTTGAAGAATCCTCTTCATGCTTTGTGACCAAATCACAAACTTGATCTGCTGAATAGTATTGCTTCATTCTTGTTGTATCACGGCAGTTTTTCAAGTGAGAGTTGTGAAAGCTAATGCTCCAATAGGAAGAGGGGGGAAGGGACGGATTGAAATGCTAGACCAAGAAATTTGAATTAGCAACATAAAACTCAGCATTGCCAGGCAGAGCTGCCATTTTGAAGCAGACCTCACTGCAGATTCTGCACACACAAACGTGGATACTCACACGCACAAATTTCAAATAACACTTTATTTTCCAAAATAAATGCACTCACACTCACATGCACCTATTCTCACAATCCGGACAGTTTTCATGACATTCATTTTGCACAATTGTTCGGTCTTTGCGAAGAAGCATAATGCACTTGTTTGTCTGTGTCGCCACCCAGTGGATTAAGAGGTTTAAAAATTTTCAACACACGTTTTTTTACTTTTTTCCTGTTTATTGACTCACCACTGAATGGATTGAAGTGGAAATGCATGATAACACATGAGGTTCACAGTGCATCAAAAAATAATATGTTATAATGGGAGTGTACGTGCCAAAACTTGGATTTCAATCGGGATACCATGTTTTGTTTGATAGTTTTGTTTGATATTTTCAAAAGAAATATAGGTAAGAGATGTACAATGCTCCGGTGCAGCCCTATTCTTTCCTCCCGTTCTTTCACATCAACCTAACAGCCTGTGTGCATTTTGTGAGAGAGACGGCGCGCTCCTACAAGTTACACGATTGGCTCCCACCACGACTATCAACCAAAGAGGACAGGAGCTGTAATCTACTCTAGCTTCAACTCCTGCCCTCATTGGTCGATGGTCGCGCCGGGAGCTAATCACCGAACTTGTCAGACTTCCCGTCTCCCTCTTAATATAGTCTGAAAACAAGATTAGTATGTTTTGTGGAATTTATTTTTTTATGTATATTTGTGGCAATAAAAAAAGCCTTATGTTCTCTGTAACTTTTAATGTAGCACTTATTGTTTTTTTTAGTAAAATAAACATCCCTTCTATGGAAGTTACTATGCTCCTGTTTTGTCACTTGAATTGGTTCAATGTTTACCAAGTTTCTTACTCTCTTTTATCTCCAGATGTATCAGTGAGCCTGTTATCCTTGCTGGTGACGACCTGTGGTTTGGCCTTATTCAGTGTCTCCCTATTTGTATCATGGAAGCTGTGCTGGGTACCTCTGAGTGGCCGATTTCTCCCAGATGTCCTCAAAGGTGCTCATTTTCTGGGAGGGGACCAACAGCCTGTCCTAACAGAGGTAATGTGAAAAGAATGTTTCATGTCTAATTGAAAACAGTAATAAAAATGTATTTACCCTTTTACTCTTTCACATTTAATGGCTAATACCAAGGTCCACAAAAAGCTAACATACAAAGTTGTATAATACATAATGAAATCTCTGAGATTAAGTCTCAATTTCAAAATGTTTCCATCACAAAACAAATGTGACTGCAGAGGCAGTCATTTTAACATGTAAAATTCCTTAATTAGTGTGTTGTGAGAGGGTAACATTAAAGTTACTCGTTTATGACATTTTATTACCAGAACCTTATTTTGGTAGAGAGTGGTAGGCATAAAAGCAGGTAAATCTTTATATTGCATCCGGACATTATGGTGTGCATGGTTCTCACGCCCCTGTCACACCGGAGGATGTCACAGAAAGAAGACTGTGAGACTTCACTTGGTTTCTTGGTTTTTGTCTCAGGGCAAATCTAGTCAAGTTTAGCAGTTTGTGAGTTTGGTTGACTAGCTAAGCCTCACTGAGTGTTCAAGCGGACACTGCACAGTACAGTATATGTTCTATTTCATTCTTACAATGGCAACAGTGTGGGATAATCCTAAATTATATTTATTACAATCTTTAAAATATAATAGCATCCATGTGACCCCTGGCACAACTATTGTGGGAGGACTCACAACCGTTGGTGCAAAATATCAAAAGAAAGAACAATCCACCATTGATCACAGCTGGACAGCAGGTTTACACAAAAATAAAGGCTCTACACAAAAATAAAGGTTGAACAGTGATATACTTTCTCATTATGGTGGATCGAACTACTTGGTGGCTGGATTCACTTCCTCTGTCCTCCTCAACATCCGTAGACATAGTCTACAGTATGTGTGCTGGTATGGGTTTTGGTATGCTTTCTGATATCACCTGGGGCAGGGGACCCCTATTTGTGTCTGAGCTCTGGACTCCTTTGGCTGAGTCCTTGGGTTTCAAGTACACCAGACTACTTACCACCCCCAGGCCAATGGTTTGTGCGTACATTTTCACTGGTCGCTAAAAGCCGTGATCTTGACTGTCATGGGTGTTACTTAGGTTACGTTCATCCCTGCAGCCACTGTATGAGTCAAGATTCAAGAGATTTATTGTCATGTGTATAGTTGTACCACACGATGAAATTCTTATTCTCTTCACCTCCCCGAGCAGCAGATTACATTCCATAATCGAGCAATAAATAGCAATAAATAACTGACAGAGACAATGGTGCTATTAATGCAGTGCAGAATATCATGTACAGTAGTGCAAAATTTTTAGTGCAAGAAAATGTTTATGCATGCAGCAGGGGGCAGATTAATTTGTGTGGGATTTGTTGAGACTCCGGATGGCTTGTGGGTAGAAGCTGTTTGCCAGTCTGGCAGTCCTGGTCCTTGTTTTTACAATACAGTCACAATTGTTTCACAATTTTTGATTTAGTTATAGTATCACTGTCAATCATACTACCGGTTTGTATAAATATTTGAATCACCAGGTGGATGGGGATGATAGGGAATACAGTGAGGATGGCTGTATGAAGGAGCCATCAGGCCTCCCAATGGCTATATCTGTCCCGGAATCCGGTTTGAAGATCAGCCACACATCACCTGATATTGCTCTGGAGACCCAGGCTAAGGTAGACCACATCCAAGCCCACACCTTGGCCAGGGAGAGAGTGCAAAGACAAATCACTGAACCCACGTCATCAGTACGGTCAGTACGCATCATTTCTACTGTCATGAAGTTTTAAAACATTAGGACAAGTAGACATTACATATGAACTTAGTTAAATGCATAGTTGAGAAACTGTTAAAACTATAATGTACTGTATATATTTTCTCAAAAGCAAAGCTGTGTTCCTGGATTGAATGAGATGCCATGCTAGATCCATTAACTTGCCTAATTTTTAGCTACTTGAAATAATTTATAGCTACAGTAAATATTTTTGTTAACACTACAAGCAGTTGGTAAGTAAAACAAAATGTTACCTTCCTTAACCTTTAATTTTCCTTGCAGTCACAACTCCATCCGTCGTCAAATGAACTTGTCCAATCCAGACTTCAATCCCACTCAGTTCCAGCGGCAAGATAGTCTAACCGGTTTAGGTCGGATCAAACCAGAGCTTTACAAGCAACGCTCTGTGGACACAGATGATGGACACAGGACAGACAACTGTGGACGTCTACATTTCATTCTTAAGTTTGACTTTGATCTGGAACAGCTGATAGTTAAGATTCATAAGGCTCAAGATCTCCCCGCCAAAGACTTCTCTGGGACCTCTGATCCTTATGTGAAGATCTACTTGTTGCCTGATCGTAAAACCAAGCACCAGACCAAGGTGCACCGCAAGACTCTCAACCCAATATTTGATGAGGTCTTTCTCTTTCCAGTGGCATACACCGAGCTGTCGAACCGAAAGCTGCACTTCAGTGTCTATGACTTTGACAGGTTCACCCGCCATGATTTGATCGGTCAAGTGGTGGTGGACAACTTCCTGGATCTTGCAGACTTCCCGCTAGAAACTAAATTGTGTCGGGACATCCAATATGTCACTTCGGTAAGAACAAATATTCCTATATTATGTGTCAGTCTGTTAACCCCTCAGTTGACAATTTGTTACAACTTGCAGTTTCACGCTTTAAAAATATTACAATCGTTATCAGTTGGAGCAACTTACTTGATCACAGTACTTGCGGACTATGTAGGGCAGGGGCATCCAATTTGGTCACAAAGCCTATGAGACAGGCCATCTGCTCTAATGATTAAAAAAAGGCCAAGATCTTGCCCAGAGAGAATGGTCTGGAGGTGTATCAATAGACATGAGTCTAATTTTCCCTCCAAGAAGAGCTCATCCGTGGTTTCAAGAGACTGAAACACTGAAATATACTTAGAGACAGTCAATGTTTAATGAAAGCTGTATGAATCCTTACGGGTGGTGGCCCAGATTTAACCAAATGCAACGATGAAATGGTGTGACAGAAACACACAAACACTCTCTATATTAAATAATTTACTCGACTGTATGTATAGCACTGGTTAACTGTGTGACAAAGTGAGGAGGATAACCTGCCAAGCAAATGTTGATTTTGTTAATGCTTTTAGATTGTAATCATTATGATTGTGTCATGTAAATTCGGCCCTGAGCTATATAGCAACATTAAGAATAGCAAAAAATCTGCTGGCTCTCATAAAAAACAATTGGAGCTGGAAAGAGGAAGTTTTAAGAAGAATTAAGTTCAGTTTCATATGCAATGCACTGTAGTTACTAGCATTTTTAGACGTTGTGTAAGTTTGTGGTATATACAGCATGTACTGTTTGCTTGTGGTGGAACCTAGCTTGGAAATGTGCATTGTTCGCCAAGGATAGATGAATAGATTATGTGCAGAGCTTTGATAGGTGCGACTACAAGTTGCCACACATTACCATGACAAAAAATCACTTCAATTACCATGTGTTGATTATTTTAACACCTTCCTGGTTTTGCCAGCTTTGTTGGCGGCATAAGGTCAATAAAAATAGTTGCAGCCTTGTCCGAGGTTTAACACGTCATCTACAGCTGTGCTGTCTCATTTAGCAAGGAGGAGCTCGACATCTGAGAGCCAGCATATTTTACTTATTTATTTATATATCTTTGTTGACATCGAAGGTTACATGTTCTGCATCTGTAAACACATAAGCGTGGACGGTAAAGATGTTCAGGGAATCTGTCTTTCCCCCCAGAAGAAGTAGGTTACATCCACTGGGACTGCAAAAGGGGAGACTGGTCTAGTCTCTATACTTTGGGCATTAATCATAGCCAAAGGCACACAACAATCCTGTAAGGGGCTGTAAATATCACACACCATATGACTGTACTGCACAGACCTACTGTATACATACAGTATGTCTGTCTATGGTGAATAAATTAGGCACAACGACTTTTATATAGTGCATTGCTCATATGTGTTTGCTGTATGAGCTTACCAAACAAAAGAAAATAAATGGACTTTTCGATGCATACTGTACATACATGCACATAAAGATAATTCACTTTTTCTTCCTTTACCGTGTATTACAGTGAACAATAGTCATTGAGACTTTTCTTTCCCAAAAATGTTATCAACAGTACAAAATTAAACATCAGCAAAAAAAGCAAGACGAACAAACTGTGTGGAAAAGTTGCTGGAATTGCCAAAACCTTTATTTTGAGAAATATTGTGGTTCAATTATATTATCTTCAGTTTTATACAATACAATACATCCGTGGATTTTTCACTAACCTGGCCTTATTGTCACCCAAATTTGAAAGGGTCATTACATTATCAAATATAAATTTATAAATATAAATATATTAATTTATTTTTAATTAAAAAAAATTATATATATATATATATATATATATATATATATATATATATATATATATATATATATATATATATATATATATATTCTTGGATCAAAACCTTTTGACAACTTAAGTCCCACAATGAACTTTACATTACATAAACGCAGTTTCCCACTTTCTTTTAATTCAGATGCTCATATCATGTAGAAAGTTCAAAATAGTCACAACAGCAATAATGAGAAACAGTTGGTGAAAAACTGCTGTAAAATAATCAATTATTCTAAGAGCCTCCAACTTCTCTTTGTTATGAAGCAATAGCCTGATTCTGTCAAATGTGCCAACATGTGACTGATTTATTTCCTTCAACAATGTTCACTTAGGCAAAAAATATTACTTTACTGCTGACCAAGGTTGCTGGGACAATATTGCAGCTAGAGCAGTATCATATTTCATATATCATATTTCATATTTCATATAAAGCCAAATAGCAACATGTATTTGAAGTGCAATATTACCCAACATTATTCATGTTTCCATTGCTATCTAACGATAACATGGCCCAAAAAATATATGCTTGAAATACAGATATAATTGTCATTCATTTGACTACCAAGAAGTCTTATGAAAAACTTATGATGTAAGCGATGCAAACACCCCTATGTCATCTCACGTCCCACATATGTAGCACTTGAAATGAAATGACATCTCTTCGCTTTTCCTTTATCAGAATGTTTGTCATTAATCTTTTATCCATGAGGTGCGATTCTCTTTCATTCCGCTGCATATTCAGGTTGCATACATTATGGGGCATTTGAGCATCTCCGTCTCAAATCTTGAAGGAGTGATCGTACTGCCTTTCCAAACACATCCACAAATATCACTATTCAAATTAAATGTTATTCTCCTCATAACAGACATTTCGCAACGATGAGAAGACATCAAAATTAACTATCAGTTGGCCATCTAGTGCGCAAGTGTGAAATGCAAGGCTTGCAGGCAAAAAGCACCCGAGCACTGAAGAGCCTTTTAGGAAAAAGAAGATGGCCAACGTGCAGAGATGCTCGTTTCCCGTCTAAACAACTTCAAATTTGTTTAGGCCTGATTGTCTAAAATAAATACTTTAACTTCATTTGCATGCGTTTCATTTTTCCAAAATGCAGGCTGACCATCGAGTGAGGGCAACCTGCCACTCATCTCCAATGTACATATTCATATCAAGGTGATTTTCCCAACATGTGGAAACTACTATACTTCTAATAACCAATTCAATGTTCAGAACAAATGAAAAGGATGCTGTTGGAAGGCAGTTTTGGGAAAAATAATAGATGTTTGTGTCGAAATTTTGGTTCACATTGCCGTTGTGGAACATAAATGGCCGATTGTATTCTTTTCTCTCTCACCCTCGTGTTTCTCTTGTGTCTCATCGAAGCTCTCGGACTACCGCCCTGTGACACATCCCGAGTGGCCTTATCATCATGTTTCCCGTGTTAGTCATTGTCTCTGTATGTTTCTTGGACGGTTCAGGTGTCATGACAATCAAGAGCTTCTCATTCTACTTATCCATTTCAAAGGGATGTCATTCTGTCTAATGTTGTCAACTAAGAATGGCATCACACTTTTATTTATTCATATTTGGATATTGCAATCACTGAGCTCTCCCTTTCTCCAGCCATCCATTTTCTATAGCAGTTTATTCTCACTACGGTGAGAACAGTGTAACAGTGTTACACATATAATGGCTGTCCAATTAAAACAAACCACGGTGGGTGTTAGTAAAATGACAAAATTACTTTTAGAGGCAAATATACATTGTATAAGAGGTGGGAATCTTACTTTTTTTTTGCTGGTTGTTATTGCCCCGTCCTCCTTCAGTCATCATCGGTCTGTCATTTTTTCAAGCCAAATCAAATTGTAATCGTCTGCCCATCAGTTTATCACAAACACATTTTTAAGAGAGGGCACACTTTTTTTTTTTCAGAGCAACTCAGCAGACATGACATACTGGTCAGGTGTCAAATCAAAGAGATGTTGAGTAATTTTCAGATAGTCAATGTGATAGTCATATGATCATTACGATCATTCAAGATTATTCTTACCTTTCACCGCAACTGAGGTAACCCTTAAAAATGCTGATGGGGCAGGCCTTTATTATGCTACAATCTTCTCCTATAGATTCTCCGGATAATCCTTTACAGGGAGGTGAGGTAAAGCCCCCCGGCTCGTTCTAATTAGCAACTGAACTGCATTCGGTGAGGTTCACACCATAGAAGACATGCAGGCTTGTTACTCTGAAGTAGTCAACTGAACCGAGTCAGTTTACACACTTGCACAGGCGACGCAAAGTGATTCCATGTTAGGATCAAAGGAAGCAAGCAACACAGTAAACAAACAAGCAAACAGTGCTTTATCGATTAATTTGAATTTTTACTTTTTGAGGATTTATTTTTATGAAAATCGATTTCATTTTGTGCCACCAGTGCTGCTGCCTGCTGAGCTCCCGTAGTTCAGAGAATTAAAATTATTCAGGGAATTAAAATTGTGACACAATACCTTTTTGCATACCATGCAAGCACCTTTTTATTTTGCAAAACATGTTCAGGTAACTGAAGGTTTTGTTTTCACGTCATCAATCTCAAACAAGGGTCTTATGATTTTATGTTGAATTTCATTTAAGAAAATTTGAGAGTGCATTGTATCAGTTTGGAGCTAGATAAAGCTTACTGAAAAGTTAAATTGTCACTGATTACAATGGCAGGCAGGGCTTGCCATCTCTTTTTTTGTGTGGATTGTTTATATCACTTTAATCCCAGAAGGGAAAATGTAAACAAAAACAAAAATTCAAACTTGTTTTGAACAATTTCTTTGTCATCTGCAAATTGATTTTAGGTTTTTAGGTAGAGGGGAGAAAATGGTTTTAACTCGTGAATTTGGATTTTTTGGTGAAAAAATCTTTTTTTTTTCTTCTTTTAGGCCATATCGCTATACTGTATATATATATATATATATATATATATATATATATATATATATATATACACACACACACACACACACAGTATATATGCACAATGACGTGTCATTGAATGTACAGTCTGTCATAGTATGAGAAAGTTGATGAAAGAACTCCACATTTCCTCAGGGACAGTAGGTATTAGTATGACGATTGGAAAAGATGAACCTCACTCTCTCACTCTATTGCTATGCTTCAGGCCTCCAGTCTAATTTCATTGGCTGAGAACACGTGACCATAATATTGACCGGAAACCTTGATTTGAGTTCTCAAGAGCAATGACCAGCACTATGGAGTTTGAAAGCGAGTGTTTGTGTTGGCGGATATGACTTTGTCTGGAGTGTGCTGGATGGAAAGCTGATCAGCTCTTGCTTGTCTAAGTATAGTATGCTATGTCTAAGTAACTTCTGCACACATTTAAATATGTTTTTCCTCTTAAAAATCAATGTACTGCTTAAATGACAATAGCAAATGACACATTTTAATAGACGTTCAGTGTTGTTAACACACTTGAATCCATTATGTAACATTTTGACAAACATTTAAATAATTTATGTTCACCCTTGTTTCGTCAAGACAAATCAGATGCCAACTTTTGGTGCATGAACATTTTACTCAGTGATTCCCTCCCATTTAGTTTTATTGTCATAAAATGGTCTCTGTGCCAAAACTTTAAACTTGTTTTTCCTGTGACTAAAAAGAAACGTTAAAAAAATCTTGACTGTGATGTTTTATATCCATCCATTCATTTTATATTGCCATTTATACCAGGAATAGGCCCACGGGCAGTCGGCAGGAAAACACCCTGAACTTACGGTGCCCCTGAAGTGCAATTTACACAATCAAAAAACGAAGCAAATAAAAAAGCTTACGAGAGAAGCACACAAGAAAAAAGAAGCAAAATAGAAAAAAAGAAAAGGAAAAGAAAGCAAACAAGAAAAAAAGATGCAAAGATAAATGCACACAAGAAAAAAAGCAACAATAAAAAAATGTAAACAAGATAAAAGATGCAAACAAGAAAACAAGCAAACAAGAATAAAGATGCAAACAAGAAAATGGAAGCAAACAAGGAAAAATAGCAAACAAGAAAAAAAGATGCAAACAAGAAAACGGAAGAAAACTTGACAAAACGTGTCACAAAATAAAACATTCTACTCAAAGTTTTTCATTGTTCACAACATTGTTCACATTCAATCAAGTGGCCCCCTGTCATCCAATCAGGAGTGAGTCCACAACCCTCTCCCCCAACCACACCAACCACTTCCAGTAGGCAAGGTTAGTTTGCTCCCTTTTATAGATTGCTTCTTTTTTTTGTGTGCTTTTCATTTTGAAGGTGATTTTGCTTTTTTATTGGCGATTATTTATTTTTTTTAACTTAGTTTTTAGTTTCTGTATTTTCACTTCAGGGCCACCATAAGAACTGATTGACAGCCAAGTGAAGGTCACACAGGCACGAACAACCATTCACACACCCTCACACCTTACCCATCTATCCATTTTCTCCCGCTTATCCGGGGTCGGTTCATGGGGGCAGCAACCTCAGCAGGGAAGCCCAGACTTCCCTCTCCCCATCCACTTCATCCAGCTCCGCCGGGAGGATCCCCAGGCGTTCCCAGGCCAGCCGAGAGACATAGTCCCTCCAGCGAGTCCTTTGTCGTCCCTGGGGCCTCCTCCCATTGGGACATGCCCGGAACACTTCACCAGGGAGGCGTCTGGGAGGCATCCTAACCAAATGTCCGAACCGCCTCAACTGGCTCCTTTCAACACGGAGGAGCAGCGGCTCCACACTGAGTCCCTCCCGGATGACCGAGCTCCTCACCCTATCTCTAAGGGAGAGCCCGGACACCCTGTGGAGGAAACTCATTTCGGCTGCTTGTATCCGGGATCTCGTTCCTTCAGTCACGACCAAAAGTTAGTGACCATAGGTGAGGGCAGGAACTTAGATCCTACCCTCACTCGTGAGCAAGACTCCAAGATACTTAAACTACTCCACTTGGGTGAGGAACTCATCCCCGACCCGGAGCAGTCATTCCACCCTTTTCCGACTGAGGACCATTGTCTCAGATTTGTAGTTGCTGATCTTCATCTCAGCCGCTTCACACTTGGCTGGGAAGCACTCCAGCAAGAGTTGGAGGTCACAGTCTGAAGAAGCCAACAGCCCCACATGATCTGTAAATAGCAGCCACTTGGACACTTGGACAAGTTCGATATTTATGTTGTCCTAATTAAAGACATTATTAGGTTGGCGATCGGGCGCTTTAAATTTAGGGTGGCTTCTTACCAAGTAGTTGAAAAATCCTTCAAAACTAATAATGTTGCAAAGGAATTTAAAAGTATCCAATTAGTGAGGTGAAGACTACCCTCTATCTCTGCATATATCTGCCAGAGCTTCAAGGGACACTGTGTAAGATCTGACTTGTCAGCTTCTTCTCATTCCAACAACCTTGGCAAGCAGAGGAAAAAATAGTAGTCCCAAGTCTTTGCGCTCAGGCTTCTTATACTGTTTTGTGGCTCAAAAACTTATCATTATGCACGAACCTTTGATCTTTAACAGGAAAATGCGGTCATGACTCTTCTTATTCAGGGGCAGATGTTTCCTGTGCCGAGTTAACAGGGACAGCTGTTTCCTGTTCTGATTTCGACTTCTTTTCTCGGCTGATTTCTGAGGCGAAGTCCTTTTAAACAGGACCAGCTGATTCCTGCTGGTTTCGACTGCGCTTTCCCATAACAAAACAATATTTAGCTTTTACACTTACTGGCACATTTTTGGCCCACTTGTAGCAGTAAATGTACCAGTAAATTCAAGGAAATAAGTCAGAACATGTCTTATCCAAAGAGTACACCTTCAGTGATGTCAGGCTCTCGAATAAATCCCCCTTATGCGCACACATACGCATTACTGGGCTACACAGGCTTTTTTCTCGACCATTTAAACCTCAATAAATTTGCATCAGAAATTAAAACTTGTCATTAAATGTGATGCTGTCAAAACTTAAAATTATTAATAAAAATCTAGAAATAATTAGCCCTGAAATTTTATGAAGTCCAAATTATAAATCACAGTTTAAAATAAGATCATCATTTTGTTTCTTTACTATTAGTTCAATATGAACAAAATGAAATAACACAAACATACTAATAATAAACAAAGAAAGAAAATTCTTGCACTCACCAAAACAAACAGCGGTCACAATCGATCAAACATTGTGTGAAGATTAATCATAAGTAAAAAGCCTATGTTCATATTTAAACTCGATTTTTCTGAAAACGATTTTTCTTGACCTCTTCATGCTCTCTTTCTCTCGGCACTGAGATGTACAGTGTAACCACTCGGGTGTAGCGCAGGTGTGACTCGATTGGCTATTAGAGCTGTCTATTAAGTATAAGGGCTGCTCACATATCCAACTGTGCTTGCGCAGAAGCCCACAACTGTTGAAGCGAATGCCCTAGCGCTTCCGGGAGCAGGCAGATAACATCCAGCCTGGTGACACAAGTTCGGTGAAATGTAATTGGCTCAAAACTCCAAATTAAAACACTGGCTGGAGCGTAACCAAATGGATACAATAAGACTTTTAAAAAACAGAATGTGGAGAATAGTTTTTTTTAATATAAAAAACTATATAATCTATGAACCTTATATTTAGTAAAAATACATTTAAAATTTAATTGACTCTCATTATAGTTATCATGATTATTATTGTTTATTATAGTTATGATCATGATGTCAGGTTATGTTAGGCCTGCAGAAAAGCCCATGCTGGCCCTGACGGACCACCACTGAAAGACAGCAACATGGAACATGTTCTAACAATTAAAAAGCATGCCATATATTTGTGAGTTTAAATATGAACATAGGCTTATTACTTATGATTAATCTTCACACAGTGTGTGCAGTTACTGAATATATGATTAGCACGAATATATAAGTACATTTTGAAAAAGAAAGCATTGATCTTGTGGTTTTGCAATGTATTTTGCATGTGTTTTTGTTTGTTTTCAAAGTTTTAGTTTCTCAAAAAAATTTAGCTTCAATCAATTCAATACATTAAGTGGTCTTCCGAGCTGGTGAAGCATCATTTATCAATCGAGTCTTGTTAGTCCAGCCAGCTGAGGCCAAGTCTGACTGGTATCTTAAGCAAATTTAAGACCATTCCATCACTTTGGACATGGCATACATTTCTATCACCGCACTGTTCTACCTCTTCTCACCCATTACCATCTGCCTATGCCAGCCATATCGAGGTTTTGACAAAATCTATCAACTGACATCTATCAAATCTTGCCTGCAGCAACTCACTTCTGCTTGAGTACTCATGTTGTTTTACTTCCCCTCGTCTCTCCTTTGTCCGACACTTTTACTTGTTGTGTTCGAACTTCTTCCCTTCCACGGCACTAACACAGTGTGCAGTGCAGTGCAAGCAGCTATTGTTTTTTTGTTTTTGCTTGTCCCAAGTGTAAAGCCCCACTCACAACCATATGGCGCTAATATGCTAGGTTGACACTCCCTTCAGTAGCGACCAAGAGAAGCTTTAAGACTCGGTTCCCATTGTTCACAGTGAGAAGTCATTCAAAAGACTCAGTTTGTGTGTGAACGTCCCAACAATACAACAGTAATGCTTTTTATTAAATAGCCAAGTAACAGTTTACACTGGCTTGTTCCAGCACTCCAAGAAAAATGCTTGAGCAGACTAACTCTTTCAGTTCCATGGATGAGAATTTTCATCACGTAAAACACTTAGATTGTGAGCCAGTGGCAAGAATTCTTATCAACTTTTTTTTTTTTTTTAATGAACGGATCGATTACATTTGTGGCCAGCGCTCCCATTAATATTATGCAAATCGGGTGCTGCATACTGGGGTTTTTTTGCCATTAAAAACACATTTTCACTGTTTTCGTTTATGTTTTATTGAAGGGAAGGACTCTTGAGGTGTTTCAGATGCTCCTCAAAAAAATACCCGTTTCAAAGTCACTGTTGTGCAGAAAACACATCTTTTCTCAAAAATCTAATTATCTCATTTAGTCCCAAATAGCTTAGTGTCATTCAAATAACCTATTTTCAAACAGTGATTACTAAAAAATGAAATAAAACAGGATCTTACTTTCTTTTTCCTTTTACCTGTATCCTTTTAACATTAGCAAAGGAAAAAAGCAATGTAAATCAAATTCCAACAACTGTTACTCATGTTTACATCGTTTATACGTGTTACAGCCGCCCGACCATTTGAGAAGCACTGTTGTATACAAACATAGATTGCTGGATGCGACTTCATGTGATGGTTATGCAGGTTCAACCCTTTTAACGCTCTTATCAACTTAGTGGAAGTTTTACCTTATGAAATGATTGATTTTGGTGAATATAGTCACAAAGTAAAAAGACTGATCGCTTCTCAGATATAAGGTATCCAAATAAAATATGCACATTTGTTTTTAGGACAATGTGGACCTGGGAGAGCTGATGTTCTCGTTGTGCTATCTCCCCACTGCTGGCAGGCTCACCATCACCATGATCAAAGCCAGAAATCTCAAAGCCATGGACATCACCGGTGCTTCAGGTGGGTTTGAACGCTACTGTACATTCAACTATATTTGGGACATTCCAACGTTTTGTTTAAATTCTCCATTTATTTATTTTTTTTTTAAATAGAAGACTTGCTACAGGACTATTCTCCTCCATCGATTGTATGATCCCGATTGAACATGTTTGCTTAATCCATAGATCCATATGTAAAGGTGTCGTTAATGTGTGAGGGTCGGAGACTAAAGAAGAGGAAGACATCAACCAAACGCAACACTCTTAACCCAGTTTACAATGAAGCCATCGTCTTTGATGTCCCCCCAGAAAACATCAATCAAATAAGTCTACTTATAGCTGTCATGGACTATGATCGGTCAGTTAGTTATTTATGATGCTCTTTTGCTGAGCAAATATGAGGATGAACACTTTGCTCATGTATTTGCTATAGGGTTGGACATAACGAAATCATCGGAGTGTGCAGGGTGGGTAATGAGGCTGACGCTCTGGGACGAGACCACTGGAGTGAGATGTTGACATATCCACGCAAGCCTGTGGCACACTGGCACCCGCTAATAGAGGTATGACAATTTATAGTCGCTATACCTTGCGAGGACATGAGGGTCAAACTGCATCACTTACTCTTTCAGTATCAAGCGTTGTTGGGAAAGGAAACGACTAGAGTGCCAGTGTATTAAGCATTTCCACTCATCTTTCAAGGCCGACAGAATATTGTGTGCTATGTCTATGTAAACATTTATGGTATCACATGAAAAATTGATTTCCATTCCTTACTTAGAATTACAGGTATGTAATAGTTTATACTGTATGTTGTATGTATGGCAACACTGCCATCCAATGTTCACAGTTTTCACTACAGTGCTCAATTGGCTTAATATTAAATAAGCACTAGTCAAGGATGTCAGCTCCCTTTCAAAAAAAATATTTATTATTATATTTATTATTTTTTTATTTTAAAAGATTATCATTCTCAGAGTTAATTAAAGGGTCATTAAGGGTCAGTTTTTGGACAAGATTGTTTTCCTAAAGTTGTTTTCTGTTGTTGTGGATGTTAAGTGTTTGTTCAAAATGTATAATTTTAGGTTTAAAATTATAATATTACATAACAGACCAAATCTGATGAATATAAATCAGATGCTTGTGTTTTGGCACGATGCTTTATTTTTCCAGCAGGTTTCAAATGGCAGAAATAGCAATTATCTAACAAGGGTGATGCATATCTTTCACAGATCGTCTTCATAGTCTTATTTCTCTGTGATTTCCACAAGAAAGCTGTAGTTACACAGACTGCATTCACGCAGCTGTTTATAGTTCTGACTTCTGAGCCCACACTCATTAAAAAAACAGAGCATCCCAAAACAGATGCCGGTCTGATTCATGTGAATTCATCTCAAACCTTTGTCTTTTGCTGTTCAATTAAAATATGGAGAGGATACAAATATTTCAATTCTAATTTTTGTTGAAACATGTAATCAGTGTTAGGAGAAATGCATTACAAATGTACAGTAATGAAATTACTATAAAAAATTACACACAAAAAAAAACTTTTTTGCAAAAACAGCTTGTGCATTTCTGTAATTAACCGGACCATTCTTTTTTTGTTTCTGCCGAATCAGTGGGTTGGACAGGGAGCAACCACGAGTGGAAGTCAAGGAGGATCCACCAATTCTTTGAAGGCGCCACCCTCACCCTGAACACACATACAGACACACACACATACACACAACAGACACACATGCACAAGGCCTCAGGTTGGTTGAGAAAGAAGACTGGACCTACAAAACGTACCATTAAGACGTATCTCTACTTGTTTACTTAAAAAAAAGAAAAAAAAACTTAATTACATTCCAACTGAACTCTCGCAGTGTATAATCATTTTAGCTATTACTAACGGTATTAAAATTTTGGAACTAACTTTTACGTAAGTTTTAAGCTTGTTTAACAAACTGATTATCTACCATACAGTTTTTCTGCTGTCAGGCGTCTAAAATGTAACATTGTTTCAACAGAAATGACCAAGATTATCAGTGAAAATGTTTTATTTTCATTTAAGCTTCCTTTTGTGACATCTCTCCTCTAAAACTATATTAATGTATTTGATTTAAGAACATTTCAAAAGGCTAACAAAAAGAAAATGAAATATTTTTTAACCGCATGTTTAAGTAGCAATTTTCACAGTGTTTGGTTAAATATAGAAAATGCCGTCATAGTAGAGAAAAATTAATGTGGCGTAGTTTTCAAAGAAGTGCTCCTTTTACTTGCAATGATTCCTTTTTCCCATGATCAAAAAATGTATTTATAGTGGGTGTTTACAGTTTTCGTGTATTCTCTTTTGCCATAGGGGTTTAACCTAACCATCACAAATTAGAATTATGCCCCATATACAGTAAGTGAAATAAAGTCAGGGATCCGGTTAAAAGTGTTGACTAGTAACCAACCAAACTTTGTCAAGTTACTATTCTAATTTTTTTCCCAATTTATATTCAGAATCATCTATTTAAATAGAAAACTAATATATTAAATCATGTATAACATTTCCCAAATAACAAAATAGTGTTTTTCCCTGCTTTTTTTGTAATTCACACATGGTAATCAAATTTGAGTATGAACAAATCGAGTGCAGGCAATGTATTTCCAGAATTTGCTGAAAAACAAACAAAAATGAATCAACGTTTTTCTTCAAAGTGTGACCACACTATGTTTGTTGTATGTTTAACCTTGTTTTATGTTTAGGTTTTGAAAAAAAAAAAGTATCAGACATGGTCACAGTAGCAGTGATGATTTGTGTTTGTCTATTAAATGCATGCGTTACGCTTCATGTATTTTTCTTTTAAAGTTTTGTTTTTGTCAGACAATGTAAGCAAAATCAGTACACTGGTTGAAATGTCCCTTTGAATGTTATTAATAAATATTTCTTCATGGATGGTTTGGTGTATGTCATAGAACTAAAATACATCTATAAAACAGGGGAAACAGAGACAAACAACCATTCACACTAACAGACATGCCTAAGGGCAATTTGGAGTGTCCGTTATACAGTACCTACCCTGCATGTTTTTGTGAATGTGGGAGGAAACCACATAGGTTAAGGACAAGACTTAGTACCCTAAGACATAGACCCTTAATGAAGAAAAACATAATTGGATCTGGTTTTCCCTTGTCCGGCCGAAGGTGACCGGGGCCCCTTGGAGGGTGGGCTGGAGAGCGCCCCCTCCGTGGACTCCCTCGTTCTACTGCGGGACTTCAATACTCACATGGGAAGTGACAGTGAGACCTGGAGGAGCGTGATTGAGAGGAACCCGAGCGGTGCTTTGTTATTAGACTGCTGTGCTTGTCACAGATTGTTGATAACAAACACCATGTTCAAAGATAGGGGTGTCCATATGTGCACTTGGCACCAGGACACCCTAGGCTGCAGTTCTATGATCCACTTTGTGGTCGTGTCATTAGATTTGCGGCCGTATGTTTTGGACACTCGGCCGTATGTTTTGGAAAAATAGAGGAGCGGAGCTGTTAACTGATCTCCACCTGGTGGTGTGTTGTCTTTGATGGTGGGGAGGATGCCGGTGAGACCTGGCAAACCCAAATGTATCGTGAGGGCCTGCTGGGAACATCTGGCAGAGTCCCCCTGTCAGAAGGAGTTTCAACTCGCAATACCGGCAGAATGTCTTCCTTGTTGCGGGGGAGGTGGGGGACAGTGGTTCCTTAGTGGACCATGTTCTGCGCCTCCATTGTCGAGATGACCAACCGGATTTGTGGCCGTAAGGTTGTCGTGCTTGTGGTAGTCTATCCCCGAACCTGCTGCTGGACACCAGCGGTAAGAGATGTCATCTAGCTGAAGAAGGAGTCCTATCAGGCCTTTTTGGCCTGTGGGACACCGGAGGCAGCTTACAGGTACCAGCTAGCCAAGCGGAGTGCGGCTTTGGTGGTCGCTGAGGCAATAACTCGGGTGTGGTAGGAGTTCGGTGAGGCCATGGAAAGCGACTTCCAGACGGCTTCGAAGAAATTCTGGTCCACCATCTGGCATCTCAGGATGGGGAAGCAGCGCACCATTATCACTCTGTACAGAGGAAATGGGGCACTCCTGACCCTCAACTCGGGATGTTGTGAACCGGTGGGCAGAATACTTCAAAGACCTCCTCAATTCCACCGACACGTCTTCCTCTGAAAAAGCAGAGTCTGGAAGCACCGAGGTGGGATCTACGATCTCTGGGGCTGAAGTCACCAAGGTGGTCAAAAAATTCTGTGGTGGCAAGGCCCTGGGGATCAAAGAGATTTGCCTGGACAACCTAATGGCTCTGGATGTTGTACTGTAGGGCTGTTCAGGTTGACACACCTCGACAACATCGCATGAACATTGGGGACAGTGACTCTAGAAAGGCATAGCTTTCTGTTTACCGGTCGATCTACATTCTTGCCTTCATCAATGGTCACAAACTGTGGGTCATGACTGAAAAAACATCCCATATGCAAGCGGCCGAAATGAGTTTCCTCCGCAGGGTTTCTGGGCTCTCCCTAAGAGATAGGGTGAGAAGCTCGGTCATCCGGGAGGGACTTTGTGTCAAGCCGCTGCTTCTCCACATTCAGGGGAACCAGTTGAGATGTCTCAGGCATCTGGTTAGGATGCCTCCCGTACAGCTTCCTGTGGAGGTGTTCCGGGCATGTCCCACCAGGAGGAGTCCCCGGGGCCTGGAGATCCTCCCGGAGGAGCTCGATGGAGTGGCGGGGGAGATGGAAGTCTGAGCTCTCTGCTCAAGCTGCCTCCCCGATGACACGACCTCGGAAGGATGGATGGATGGATGGATGGATGGATGGATGGATGGATGGATGGATGGATGGATGGATGGATGGGAGAAAACCACACTACCCTAGAAAACCCACGAGGGGATGGAGAGAGCAAGAAAACTCGCAAACAAGCAAAAAGGCCGGAGCTGGAATTGAACACACAACTTCTACATGTGAGGCGAACATTCTAACCACTCTTCTACTGTGCCGCCCCCTTCTGATTTTCTGATGAAAATATTAAAAAAGGTTCAAGTATTAATATTTTGAGTTGCCACATTTCCAGGACTGTTCCAGGTCCAGTGTTCTGTCGAGGGTAGCTGATTTGTTGAGAGCAATTTGTTGGTGCCAATGGAGAGAGGCAGGTTGAGGCTGTCAAGTTATATTTAAACAATTTTTCTAATTTCAAGGATACTATTTTAAAAGCGCACCAGTAAAAACTTCCTTCCATCCCGTTTGCTTCATTTGGCTCTGTTGAGAGTTGCCTGTCTACGCCTCATATTTCCTCAGCAATAATAATACGAATCCCACTTAGTCATTGCTGAGGCAAAGAGGCAGTGGTCGATTGGCCAGTTAGCCGTGCAAGCCAGTTTGCTGCAGGAGTTAGTATACAGGCTCTAAAGCTGCTGGCTTGACGTAATAATAACTTTAGTCTTTAAATATGTAAAAACTATGACCAATCACAATCACAATTTACACACACATTTTTACTTTTATCCACTTTAGTTTGTAAGATAACACAACGCTTGTGAGGAAGAACAGCTGGGATAATGGATGGCTGGATGATCATTACAATGTTTGTGAAGACATTTCCTCATCTGTGGTGACGTTGAAGTCAAAAGATCCAAAGCATTGTGCAAATGTGCATTGTGTTTTTTTTATTGGATCTCTATGGTGGCCCAGAAGTGCAAATCACACAAACATCTAACTAAGCAAACAAAAACAGGTAAAAACGGTAATTGCAGAAAAAAAAAAATATATATATATATATGTGTATATATATATATATATATATATATATATATATATATATATATATATATATATATATATATATATATATATATATATATATATATATATATGTGTATATATATAAAGTATTCATTTACCTATAAGTGCTGCTTGTTATGTCCATATTCCTTAATAAGGGTTATCTCCAGCATTGTTTCCATAGCAATCATCTTCTTACTTCTGTCTTTAACATGACTAGCAATCTTGGGACCCAAGGCTTACCCTTTCAAGTTTAAATTAAGCAGTACAATGCACTATAATTACGGTTTTGTAACCACTTACAACTGAACAAAGCTTTACCATTCCGGCATTTTAAAGTGAGGCCGACCTATAACAAACTACCATCTCCATTAGGAGACACCGACAAATAGCAGACCACCATCTCCTTGAGGAGATGCCGACCAATGGCAGACCACCATCTCCGTGAGGAGACGCCAACCAATAGCAGAACAGCATTGTAGTTACGCGTTGCATGGAAGCAGTTCGACGGCAATAGTAAATAAGTGCAATTACCTAAAAATGCTAACAACACAAATACAGCCAAGCCCCTAGGGTCATGAAAGTGTTTTTGGTTGCATAGCCGGGAATGAAGATGAACTTAGTATTCCATGTCGCAACATGAAAATAACGTAAATCAGGGACATTGTAACACGAGGGTCCACTATTACTGGCTTGCTGATGCTTATTCCAGCTATGTGCTACGTTTTTCTTGCTTGCTCTATTTTCTTGTGTGCTCCTTTTTCTGTGTACCTTTATCTTATGTGCTCCTTTTTTCTTGCATGCTCCTTTTTCTTAAATTATCTTTTTCGTTTTTTCTTGTGTGCTCCTGTTTTTTGTGCGCTTCTCTCTTGTAAGGTGTTTTAGTTTGCAATTACATTTGTTTTGTTTACTTAATTTTTTGTTTGTGTGGGGCCCTGTGGGTCACAGGTTAAAGTGGAGAAGAGTGGGAATGTACATATGATTTTTGGTGGCAATCACTCACCTATTGAGATCATAACTGAATGTGACAAACCAAGCCAGGAAGCACAACATAGCTTGTCTTCTGCCGACAGTGATGTTGCCTGTCTTGCATCACACTGACTCCTCCCAATCTTGGAGTATGTCAGAATCAGTTGGAAGCTGAGAAGAAAAAAAACAAAACACCTGTGTGTATTTACTGAGGTAGATATAAGTGTCAATTTTCCTCACCTATCAAGAGTCCCTTTAAAGCGATGTGTGCTATGGTAAAGCATGATTACAGCCAATACGAGCCAATGGAAGCTGCCCCACTCTTTCACTTTAAAATTGGTCCAGAAGAGCCGCACAGTATTTGACACGATGGAAAGAGGAACTGATTTGCAAGCAAAACTCAACAGGTGGATTCATGAAGATGTAGAGATCACAGGTCTGTGAAGCGGGCACTTGAAGCAGGCACTTAAAGTCTGCCTTCCGCTGTGATCCTACTTGTCCGTTGTGCCATAATCACCAAGAAAATGAGTGACACACTCAAGCCTAATGAGGCCAGGCCTTGTACCAGAAATAATTCAGAGTCCACTGCACCATCATAGACCAATGGATTCTCATTCCTCACAATGGAACATCTAAAAAGCTCTCCAAAATTATAACTCCACATGAATGGTAAGAATCTGCTCATATCTTTGACGAACATGGGGGGTAAGCAGCAAATATGGCAATTCCACTATTCTCTGGCAAATTCCAGTAAGGTTGCTTAAAACCTGATAGTGAGCAAACACGTTTCTTGTGTTAGTGAAAAGCATGAGCAGTCAGGGACTAACCAGAAAGACCGAGATGGGAAAAAAAAGAAAGGCACCTTAAAGCCATTCCTCATTAAGATTGTTGTGTCCTCTCCATCTGGTGTCAATTTAAATAGACACAACAGTAGATGAAATTGACTTTGGTGGGGGACTAAAATAAGAAAGCACTTGACCAACGTATGACATTTGCTAGCTTTTTGATGACTTCATTTGGTGGTTTAGCCTGACTCCCATAATGCAAAGTGCTTGCTTGAATTGTGGGACTTGAAGCTGAAAAAAACTTTGATCCAAGAGCTAAATGTGTCCCACGCCATAACATAGTATCTAATTTGTGTCTGCTGTGTGGTTGACAGGACTTGTAGGTGGCCATGATTGGGGAAGGCGGAGTTATCGGCCATCAGCTATTTATGGACGCAAAGAGGACATGACAAGTACCGTTACCTGTGAAGTTACCCTCGATATTGCGTCTGAGAACTGTTTGTATTTTGTTTTGTTTGATACTTTGCTTGTAAATGGACTTTTTGGGCCATGTGCCACTCCTTCCGTTAGCACTTGGTAGCCTCATATGATAGTGTCCTCCCGTCTACTCTGTCTCCTCCACTTTTAGGAAGTGTGTTGTTCCTGCTCATTCGTCCACGCTGGTTTTATTGTGTCGCTTTTGGTCGCACTTTATACCTGCTGACCGACTTTGAGTTGATAATTTGTTCACGTGTTATGTGCTCCTTTAGTTTAAATAAATGTGTTCTCTTTTCGTTCACCTGCATCCTGTCTGCTTGAGGTTCACTGCTTTTTAGACTCAGTGCCATTCCACAGTTCTGTAACAGAATGTTGCAGGAAAGCTTTTGTTTTGCTGCAGGGGAAGAATGCTATTTCATGGAATGCATACCATTATAAATGCATAATCCCATCTGCAAAATCTGCTGCTTTGAATAGCTGTTAATGTTTTTTATTTTCCTCACAAAATGAAAATTCTTTGAAATGAAACTTGGAATATATATATATATATTATTTTTTTTTCTTTTGTTATGACCCTTTCAAAATCAGCTCAAGTTGGATGATAATAAGGCCAGTTTGGTGAAAAATCCCCAGACACCCAGGGGTTAAGTCATATTAGCTTTCTTTTATAGAAAGGTAACCGGAATACTGTACGTGGAGAAAACTCACGTGAGCACGAAGAGAACATGTAAACTTCGTACAGAAAGTTTGGAGCCAGAATCAAACCCACAGACAAGTTAACCACTCTTCCACAGTGCTGCCCCTTCATAGGCAAATATAAATTTGTAATGTGCAGTGACACAAAAAAGGATTACGTGGCTTTGTTTCAATGTTCACAAGATATAAACCTTATGTACTATGCATGCACTAATATAGCTTCCTTTTCTTCTTTTGACATAACCCTTAAGATTCAGTTAAGATTCAAGAGTTTTATTGCCATGCACAGTAATACTACACAATGAAATTCTTATTCTGTTTGTCATTCCTTCTGTATTCATCAACTTGGTAAGCAATTGCTGAGAACCTGAAGTGGTGTATCCAAATGCATTATTTAACAAGGTACATTAGACATCATTTGTGGCGTAACTACTACAACCTAACTACTTCTCATCTCGAGGAAAAAAAAATAGCCCATCAGAGTTTCACACACCTATGCACAAAGACCTTTTAGTTGAGCAATAGCCCATGGGACCACATGTAGCAGAGCCCCGCCAGATGTTTTTACGTACAGTTTACAGGCCATTGAATACTTTGAACATCAGAATTAGAGAGATACATGAAAAAGCATATTCGAGCAATATTGTGAGAAAAAAACTGAAGGTTAAGTGCATTGCAAGGACATGAACACTGTCCTTAATGATGTGTGCGGATTTGATGTTACTTTTCTGGACAAACCAACGACAAACTGTCAAATATTTTTTATCCTTTACATGCAGCCATTTTTTCTGCACCAGAGGAAACCACATTCATCCAGCCATTATCTCAGCCCATTATCCTCCCAAGTCGCAGGCATGCTTGGGCTAATTGTGCCGGAGAGGCAAGAAGTAGCATGAGTGACTGTTAATGACCTATGTAAATATAGTACATGCAAATGACTCTTTGTCAAGTGAAAGGCACATGCGGCTCCCTGGTTTGCAGTGCAGATACCGCAATGAACTCTCACATTTGCCTTCTGAGTGTATACACCAAATAAAGACTTTGAATTGTGACACCACTCGCTGCTTCTATAATGAGAACGTGTTTATTAGTTCAATACATTAAGGACACATTCTTTCTTGATTGTTGCTGCTGTATACTAATACACTAGAACTTGGGTCATTCCTGAATGCATGCGTGTATGCTTGCTGCCTATTTAGACTGAGTTTAAACTTCCATGCTCCCAAGTATATGGCAGTTTAGACATTTTTAGAAATTTGGAAAATATAACTGGATTAGGTGATAGGCCGTTACTGTGATGGTGATGGATGAACCAATTAGCCGCTTAAGCTGAGAAACGAAATATACGTTTCCGTCAGGCTTGGTTTGTCGTTTTTAAAATGTTTTTGTCATTCGGCGGTCCCTCAGCAAAACTTGGTCAGGAACGGACAGTCTCTCAGTACCGACAAACTGCCCACCTCTGAAAATGACCATATATTTTTCAGTTTTATGTATTTATCTTATTTGTCATATATGGTCCTGTATTTACTCTTTTTGCCATGCAGTTTGTTCCTTTATTTTGCTTATCTTATTGTTGTATAGCACAGGTGTCGAACTCCATTCCTGGAGGGCCAGTGTCCTGCATGCTTTCTAACCACCTCACAACCACTCTCTCAAACACACCTGATTCAAATGATTAGGATCATTTTCAAGCTCCTGTGTAGCTTACTAATGAGCTAATCATTTGAATCAGGTGAGTTGAGGCGAGAAAACCAGGAAGCATGCAGGATACCTGCCCTCCAGGAGTTCAACATCTATGTTGTATAGATGTTTGACAATATTTAGGGTTAAGTTTTTCAGGGAAATGTTGTTGTTGTCAGACGATCAAACTGTCAAGCTGTCACAGTTTTTTTCTGAGTCCGTATTTTTTTTTCAGGTCCAGTTACCGAGTCTAGTTTTCCAGGTCTAGTTTCCTATGCTTTTTGTGATTATGTGAGATTTTTGTGTCTAAATACTTCTTACTTTTCCATTCCACATCCCACCTGCTTCTGGGTCCATATTCTACTCCTCATGCGGTATTTGAAGCCACATATTTCTATAGAGGACACTAAGCATTTCCTATTCAATTTTCCACTAAACACATCCTTCCTTTTGAGCTGTGTAAAAGCTATAAGCCCTTCAGAGATTGTAATTTAGCCAGGCTCGAAAATCCTGCTCTCCGTTCAATGTGTACAGGTCAACCACAGGGAGCACAATGACAGACATTCAAACCACAAGAAATCTTCTCACCGTTCATGTAATGCAACAACACAAGAGAATGAGAAAATCAACTAAATCATTGGTAGAACATGTTAAGTCCTCACAGAAAAGTGAGCCGAGAATTGCTGATTTGGTTTGAAAGAAAACTTTCTTTCTTTGACCGGACACCAGAGGCAAAAATGACACAACCGCCAGACACCTTGTGTAAATCTAATAAGTCTGCTACAGCTTTCATTTTATTAGATTTAACGCATCTGCCTCTGAGGTGACTATTTGTTTGAATCGTAGCATATAATGAGAATGAATGAAACCAGTCATCCTGCCTTGTTCAGATGATACTCATCAATATTAAAAGCTCAATGGAGCA
Organism: Hippichthys cyanospilos; assembly: GCF_059441005.1. Lineage (NCBI taxonomy): Eukaryota > Metazoa > Chordata > Actinopteri > Syngnathiformes > Syngnathidae > Hippichthys > Hippichthys cyanospilos. The sequence continues at coordinate 4,307,673 of NC_142374.1, forward strand.
GCCGTTTGAGCATGTAATTTCAAACAATATTGCACTCACTCATATATTTCCAGAAAATTATGAGTTAGTATCAATTTTTTGTTTTTATCTTTTAAATGAACATTTTTAATGTTGTTAGAGGGCTTGTAAAATTATCAAACCATCACCGTCTAGCTAAAAAAAACATCACGAGCAAAACGAATGTCATGCTAGATAGATAACAGTGATGTTGAACCATGAAATCCTTTCTTTTTTTTTGGCGGGGGGGGGATCTTCAAGCCTCAGCTTAAAAATGTGCGTCAATCCATAAGTGTGTACCATCCCCATCTAGTGGAGTGAAGGTGTAAGAACACAAAAGGAAGAAATTGAAATATTAGTGTACTGTGTAACCGAACATATGCCAGTCTGCGTAGTTTTTTGAGTCATAGCACATTTGTCGTGAGCTATGTGATTAGCACTTGTTGGGTTTTTATACAAAAAAAAAAATAAGTATAACACCAAATGAAACATGGGATTTTTATTTATTTTATTGCAAATGTGGTTTCTTACAGAAAAGTCTGGAAACCCAATAAAGTGTGATCGCTGACAAATCCCTAACAAAATGCCTGCAGTCATAAGAGCTTTTATAGTTACATTTATCAAAACAGGAAAAAACAGATTATTTCCAAGGTGATGATAAATAACACACGTTAATCGGCTACGGCTTCACAATAAAAAAAGCGCACTGCAAATCTAAACCTAATTTAAGGCCAAATCACAAATTGCAATTAAATTGTCCATCCAAGAACGTATATAATGTGACACTTTTGATGTCTGTTTTTTCACAGACTGACTAAAGGCAGCTGAGTAAAGGCAGCTTTACTCATTTAGCTATGCATTTAAAACTGCATTATTATGGCTATTGCCAAAGCAAAAATATAATACTGTACATGCGAGTCAGACACAAATATTGCAGTTTCAATGCTACATCAGCTTATATGACAAACAGCAGTGACAAATATATGACTAACGTGAACAGTAAAAAAAAAAAAAAATCTCATTTTAAGCGTATGTATAAGGTACAAATTCTCAATCATCATCAACTCAATACATTTGTTACTTATATATGTATGTTAGCTAGCTAACAGATGAGCAGTCTTGTGTTTGCATCAACACGTTGAGGAAATACGACACCTCGTTTTTAGTATATTCAGGCAAATTTTACATGGGTTACTATGCTTCAAACATCATCTGCTTTGAAATGATTTCTAGACTAAATGTGACTGAAATATCAAATCATACTGACATTTTCAAGGAAGAAAGTAATTTCAGGGTAGCTCATAATTTATTTATGATAATTCAGTATGTATTAAATGACTTCTCTCATGTTTTGAAAAGTCATATTGCTCATTTCATTTGATAATTCTATAAAATGAAATGAGCAATATGACTGTTCACTGCATTCACTGCTAAACATGTGCAAGTAGTCACACAAGAGAAACAAGAAAAGAAAATACAAGTGTTTTTGGAATTGTTAGCTTTATGAAAAACCAATGAAGACATGCCCTCACATTTCAAAATGCAACAACGTCATTGTAATAGTGACTGACCAATGTAAAACTACCGTATTTTTCGGACGACAAGCCACAACTTTTTCCTCATGTTTTGAGCCCTGCGGTTTATATTCCAGTGCAGATTATCTGTGGGTTATTTATGTATTTATTTTTTTTGCTAGCCACCAGCAAGCAAATGTGTGTATATGTTCGAGTTGTCAATTTATGGAACAACTATCAAATAGAATTGAAAAGATGTGAATCAATGGCTCTGCTCAAATAGAGATAAAACAATATATAATTTAAAAAAAAGGTCTAAATTTAATATGAGAATGTATACAATTTTGGGTAAATTTGTGATGTGTAAATTTTATATATGTTTTTAATTAATTTATGATTGTATATGAATTATGTAGAATGTGTTATTATGTTCACTAAAATAAACTACAAAGGGAGGCAAAAAAAGATGTTATTGAAGTATTTTTACATATTTAAAATATTGTTTCAATTTTGAACTGCTACTTAACTAACATATATCCACCCATTCACTTTCTATAAATATGTTTGGACTAAACATGCAGGCATGTTCAGTCAGTCTATTAAAGAGAGGATGTTGCTGGTGACGGACAAATACAAAAAAATTAAATAACTAAAAAAAATGATAAACTTAATACAGCATCTTGTTGCGTAAAGATCTGATGTTATTACCTGCGGGTTTATAGTCCAGTACGGCTTATCCGTGACAAAAATCTTTTTTTTTTTGCTCATATTTTGCTGCTGCAGCTTATATAGCAATGCGCCTTATAGTCCGGAAAATACGGTCGTTTTTTTCTACACTTGGACAACAGTATTTGTGCAGAGTTTGTAGACAATGGTTCATCAGATTCAGGTTGGTCATCGGACGTTCCGCTATTGAACGGGTTCCAATTTTGCTCAGAAGTGTTCTATCATTCTAATCTTGGTTTCTCATATGCAGCTTTATTCCATGCCCCAACACTCAAAATACAGGAAAGCTACAGCACTAACACTCTTTAATAATTCTGTAGTCCTTTAAAGGATAAAGGGGGGGGGGGGGGGGGGGGGGGAAATCAGCCATCAGTTTAAGACAGGATTCACCTCACCTTTTCCTTTCAAGCCAGATCACTGTGCCCCCCCCAAAAAAAAAAAACAAAAACAAAAAAAAACACAAAACAAAAACAACCACAAAGACCTCCGCTGCATTGTGCGGTCAACATCTTCCAATCTATTTTTTCCATATACTGTACGTATTTCAAAGACATGGAAATGCACATACTTCTCTGTATACCACAGCAGCGCCCCCTAGCAGGGATGAATATTACAGGCGCGTATCTCTTTGCGGTCCTTGCAGTTAGCCGTCAGAGGGCCTTTAGCTCTTTTCTTCTTCAGCATGAAACGTTCCTGGATGCCTCCTCCACATGATTTGGTGCAGTCTGCCCAGCCGCTCCACGGCTGCATCCCACAACCTTGGAGGTAAACACGAGACTCTTTTATCTCTCCTAATAATCTCATAGGGTAAACAGAGGAAATGATTGAAACGTAATGACCAACCTGACTGTTCTTCTAAAGCTGCATCTCTTCCCTGTTTACCCCTTCTTCTCCTCTTGCCTTCACCTCTCTCCTCCTTTGGTTTTGAGCGGCACTTTCGGATCTTGCATTTCTTACGCTGAATGGTCTCGGGACATGCGCTGCCCCCAAACTGTGGCTCCAGTTTGACCATGCGGGTTCGAATAGTGTGGCCTTTACCGCAGGACTTGTTGCACTCGGACCACTCGGACCACTCTGAGACCATACAGTCAGTAGCTGGACGAAATTAAGAAAAAATAAATACATAAATAAATACAAATTTTCACTCTATCGTATGTGCAAATGTATGTTGGTCAATCAGATGAAATCCCAATGAAATACATTTACGTTTCTGGTTGCAATGTCACAAAATGTTGAGAACTTCAACACAACATTGCAAACCGTTGTGGAAATTACACCAAGTTTGTACTCAATAGTTTTATTTATCAAAGCACAATAAAAATATCTACTCCTTTTGAGGCCTTTCGCTAAATAACATACAATGACAATAAAAGCACTGTATTCTATTTTGGTCTCCTCAAACCCTGTGTCCCAACCGGGGGTACTTGTAAACACCTCAAGGTAAGTGAGGACAAGTGACAAGTGTCCAGCTAATGATACGATAAGTTTCACTATTCACACTATTTACAGTATCCAATCAAACGCATCGACAGCGTTCCCAGCATATTAACCCCATGCAGGTTAGCAAGCTAACAGCAGTGATGTGCGGCGTCAAGAGACGAAAATGCGAACCCCTTTTCCTCGCGAAACAAACGAGCAGCGACACATCCACTCACCAAGCCAAAGTCAAAAAGAAATGCGCTTTTTTTTTATGATGGAATGGCTGAGTATATGCAAAAAGAAGAACAAGCGGTGAAAGTGGGTGAGATCTTTTTTCATTTTCACAACTTGTGGCTCTTTTATTGCCATGTTGACAAGTACAATATACATTACACTGTCATTTCTAAAACAAGTATTGCTCAAGATATAAAAACAACAACAACAATAATAATAATAATAATAATCACCATGATAATAATAATAAGAAATTGTTGAAAATGAAAAAAATAGTTGTGACATGTTTGGCAACATAGTGCGAATTGAGTCTTCTGGTCGCCTGGCTTGCCCGTACGCTTCCCCAGGTTCAAATACAATAAATAAAATTAAAAAAAACACAAGTCTATTTTTGATTCAATAAAATTATAAATTTATTTCAATATTAGTTGCAAAGCTCTTCAAATAAAAATACTCCAAATAAAAGGCAAAAATCACAGTAAAGAAACCGTGTTCTCTGACTTTCAATCAATCTGCAAACTGTAAACATTTTTCATTTTGGACAGCAGGAGGTGCTGCAGGTGCTGCATTTACCATTTTCCGGAGCTATAACAAACATGGCTGCCTCCGGAGAAGTGCCACTCCCCCACTTGTAATAGAATTTAATGATAACTATGATTATATTTACTGTATAACATACTGTTGGTCATTAAAAACACATTACCGGTAATTTGAAAGTTTTTAAAATTTACAATGATTTAGTTTATTCCTTTTTAATGAAATTCTTACACACTGTCCCTTTAAAGGGCCATTATTATGCACCTTCTTCCCTGCCTTAGCGGGGCAGTAAAAAAAATGGCCATTGGACAGTGGGCCAAAACAATCAAAAGACAAATAACGAATAACTTTCTAGCTCTTGACCATTACAAAAAAATGAAATTAAAGTAACTCTGTTTTCAGGATCAAAACCAATAATAATTCCAAATGCTGTGAATTGGCTCCTACAAACATGTCAATCATGGATGTGTTGGTCCCGGATGACGCTCTTGACCTCATCTATCCCTTCCTAAATGACGGGATAAGTACCCAGAAGCACATTACGAGTCCACACATACGTTTAACAGTTGTTGGACATCATAATGTCGTGCTGTTCACATGAAATCTTGGAGTTTCGAGGTGCCTTGCACCATCAAAACACGCGCCACGAATGAGCTCACTGGCTTAGTCCAGGGCTGCAGCTAGGCTCAGACGAATTGAAAATTAGAGGAAACATTGGTTAGCGCGCCCCCCTCACTGTTCAGAGTCGTAGTTTGTTTCCAGCCTCCACACCTTCCTGTGTGGTGTTTGTAGGTTTTTTCACTGGGTATTCTGGTTTCCTCCCACATTCCAAAAAAGAGAATGTGAACACTCTAAATTGTCCTTTGTCCCACAATTGTCTGGCAACCAGGTCATGGTATACCCCAACTAATGCCTGAAAACAGATGGCATCGGCTCCAGTGCACCCACGGCCCCTCTGAGAGTAAGCGGTCAAGATATATGTTTAGGTAATGGATGGGTAATACTTATATTTGGTTCATTTTATTGTATTTTCTGAAAAAAAAAAAGGAAATAACATCACTTTAGCCATTATTTTAGGAAGGTTAAATAAAGGAACTGTACCACGATTGATGAAAACCTTCAATCATAAGAGACAAAATTAGAAAACCCATCTTAAATTCAAAGTAACATTACAGTGTTACATTAAGAAAAACTGCTTAATGTCAGTGGGATACTTACGACACTCTGGCAGCATGCATTTCTCAGTTTGCTCCAACTCTTCGGTGCACTCTGCAGGATCTGACTTCAGCATCCTTTGGCGAGTGCGTAGGCCACGTCCACACGTGACGCTACATTCGCTCCAGTCGGACCATGGTGAAAACATGCATGGGATAGTATCTGCACAAGCATACAGGTTCGACATCAATGAATGGAACTAAAAAAGGCAGTTACCTTGAAAGTCAGTCTTGTACTGTATTTGGTTGGATTCACATTACGGAGAAAGTCAATGTTTATTAACTCACAGCATTCTGGCATCATGCACTTGTCAACTTCAGCCACTTCTGTTTTACACATTGATCCATCAATTGGAGGCATTTTAATCATGCGCTCACGTCTTCTCATGCCCATCCCACAGGACACACTACAGGGATCCCACTCGGCCCACTCTGTCACCACGCAGCTGCTGGCTGCTGTAGGGCAAAAGAAAAAAAAAAAAAATCTTATATTCCTGACAGTAAGGCAAAGTTGAAAAAAAGAAAACTTGCACTTCTTTAGGGAAAATCATTGATGCTTGATGAACTGGCCTGGCTCTCAAGCTCATAAACACGGTAGCTTCTTCCAAAAGTGCTCTTTATAGAACCAAACTTATCCAATTACAACTTTATGAACCATGCTTTGTGCACAGTCATCTAGAGCAGAAAAGAGTCTTCTCCAAACTATTTCCACTGTTAGAAGCCAAGAACTGCATGTGAATTAACAGTATGATTAAGTAACGTCCAGGGTGAACTAAGTCTTCGACCTACCGTATTTCTCAGTGTACAAGTCGAGTTTTTCCCCCCTCATTTTCAACCCCCATATTGGGGGGGGAATCGACTTATACTTCCATAACTCAAAACTAGACCAAAGTTTTTCCAGATATCGGTGTTTGAATAACATTAATTTGAATGCTAAAAAAAAATATATATATATATATATATATATATATATATATATCTTTGTTGTCAACAACGAGGCTGTGTCGATCATTTGTCTGGTGGACATTGACCCATTATGAAAAGGAAAAAAATATGGCTTGACTTGTCCATTCAAGACAAAAATGTATTATTGTCCCTCTAATTGCACGCATCTCCATATTGTTGTTTATGAGTCTGCCATCATGTGAATAAAATAGAGTATGCAACCACATGTGGACACTTAAATTAATTTCATGAGGTACTCACAGCATTCTTCATTGACGACACACTTCTCTATCTCCTCTGTGTTGAGTTGGCATAGCGATCCATCCTCGGGATACTGTTTGACGTAACGCTCTCTGGACCGCATTCCCATCCCACAGGAAACGCTGCAGGCCGACCAGCTTATCCACTCGGACATCATGCATGTCGATGGCTCTGCACATCAAAATGGGAAAGACTAAGGCCTCCATTTTCTTACCCAGCACAAGTCTAGTGCAAAGTTAGGTCTTGTCTTCATGGGCGGAGTTTTCATTTTCATCAAGAGGTGCACTGGCTTTGGCACCGCAGAAGCAGATGGTACAAAAATCAAGATGCACCTGTTATTACACCCGAGCACATGTTACTATAGAAAGTTCCCCTTTTAATGGTTACTGATGCAATTTTTTTCATTTAAAGAACTTGAGTGTTCAGTACAATCAGACAGGTGGCTCAAGTAGCCTTGAGCAATGCATCAACTTCCCAACCAATAAAGTAGATATTTGTGTGCAGTCCTCAATGACTACTCCCCATCAGCGTGCCATGTCCTCTGTGTATGTAACATATCCAATAAAGAGTCATTACATGATTGCGTTGAGAGAAACTCAGACCCAGGGAACTTGTCTTACGAAAGGAGAAAGCATTTACATAACTTTACCCTACACAGCTAGCCTTCACATAAGTTGAGTAGAGGTACATTTTATCCTACATAATAACAGTTTACAGGAATATATCAATAAAAGCTGAAGGACAGTGAACTCATTCTGTGCCCGTCATTTTTAGATCCTCATTAATCCTACTGCATGGAAAATATAAAATAAAATAACAATTGGACTGGGACACTGGATTCTTTAGACATTAAATACTATACATCTTTGGGAGTAAATAAAAAGACACACCCTGACATCATTGCCTATTCAAATTCTAATTGCACAGGTAAATGTTAAATGAAGGTGTAAAACTCTTCCCAGACCTATATACTGCACATGCACAAATAGCAGGAAACAAATTGCAGATCCATCGCCCAGGTGATGAGAGGTGCAAGAGGTGCATGAGCATTTCTAGAGGAACTAAACCATTTAAACATATTCCATTCCTATTAGTCTCTGAAATGTCAGCCAATAAATTCACTCTCAAAGCATCAAATCCCCAATTTAGAGAGAGCCAGCTTGTTATGCTCATCCTGTCTTGTTCCCTTGATCTATCCTTGTCATCAGACACACACAGACATCAACAACCCTCTTTGTTCTCATTTGGCATTCAGTGGAAGTGAGGCTAGATAATTACTACATGATTGGCCAGCTATGAATGGTGGTAAGTCATTTGTCTTCATGTAGAACTGTTCTTCAACATGTGAGACCTCACCTGGTTTGCAGATCACTGATACTTTTATCAAGGATTCTGTTGTATGTATATACGTATGTATTGATAATAAAGTGCCTCACAATACCATAAATGTTATTTCATTTTCTAAGTGAAAATAAATAAAATTGGTTAGAAGAATAAAGTAGAAGGTTGCTAGTTATTTGAAATCCATATATCTTTTTTTGTGCAAAGCATCCTTGCATAGGCCATGGTTACTAATTTTCTTTCAGTGTCTCCTTTGCATGTTCAATTACTTTGTATGTTGACTATATTCATCAGCTGTCTCACGGTGACTGATAAAAGACAAGTCATTATTACTGATTGCTAGGGAGTAATGTGGAATCAGACAGATGGCATTCAAAACTTAATATTATTAATGTTAGTGTTTAACATGTTCAGTAGAAGTACTTTCGATTTAGTTTTCCTTACAAATGACATGCACTGTTGGATTTTCTTGTGAGAAAGGAATCTCTTGGTTAATAGAAGCTGCTGAGGAAAACATAGTGAATCCAACTTTTATTATTCTGTCAAGTACAGTAATTAAGGTACTGCAGTGTGACTGTCTAAATTTGTATCTACAGCAAAGTGTGACATTCTCATCATGAACAATCAACTTTTGAAATTAATTCTGGCACCTCTTTGACACACATTCACAGAGAAGCCACCTGATTTCCACCGTAGCATCTGTTTCTTCAAACTTCATTATTTCTCAAAACAAAGGTGGCCCCATTTAAAGATAAGGGTCAAACAATTCAGTTAAGCCATAACAAATGATGACAAATAACTTTATTCAATTGGTTTAAGGCAAAATAAACAACCAAGAGACAATGACTGTCTACCTGCCAATACAAAAAATAACAGCCGAGATTTAGCCAGTATATTAATTGAATGCTTTTTAATAGGAAAGAAACATTGTTGAAAGGATAAAAACAGGAGAAAGTATGGTATTCTTTGATAACAAAGTATGAAATAAGCAAGATCATCATTTCTATAAACGGCAGTTTGTTCCCAAGAGCCTAAGGTATCTATATTGTAGGCTGGTGATAATATCAATGTACCGATATATCACAATATGAAGTGAGGCAATATGCATATTGCAATACGACATTCATTCTCCAATATGTTGCGTGTCGGTTTTGAAACGCCTTATTTTCGTAATATTTTGTTTTTGATATCAATCTGCTCTGGAGTTGCTTTTGTAACATGATTTTTGTCATATTATGAATCATGTTTTACATATAAATCATTCCAAGTGCTCAAAAACAGCACATTAATGTTACAATAGTGCTGTGTGAATAGTGTGATTAGAGAGAACGAAAGATTAATGAGCAAGAAAGAGAGAGCGAGAGAGAGGAGGAGCCACATGCACGGCAGGAGAGGAAGTTGTTGAGGAGGACAAGCAGACAAGAAAACTTTCCTGTTCAAGTTTCCCGCAGTAAGCTCGTTCATGTGCTCCCGAGCAGTGCAATAATATCTGAGCAGTCATATTAACGAATGAAATGGAAAATTTGAGATTTCAAGTTTTGCTTTGTTTTATTTCAAATTGTATTCTTTTATATGTTATGTAATTTTTGTGATATGAAGGGGGGAAAAGGCAACCGTGTCTCGAGGTTTCACTGAATTTGATAAATTATAATAGATTACTTCTTGGTTTTGTCTTTTTTAAAATGTATTTATTTATTTATTTTCACCAACGCAAGTGACATTACAGATCTGTTTCATTTACGGTAGGAGAGAGCTGTCAGCAGTATCCTGTGCTGGAACTTGTGGCAGTGCTACATGTGTTTTCATGCCACATGAGAGCCATCTGAAAGAGTATTCCCAACTGCTGGGGACATTTTAACAGTCAAGTGTTAATATCATGTTTGAAATGAAAAAATGTTACATGCTTTTTTTGAAAAAGAATATTTCATGTGTGCTCAGAGATGTGTGGCTCCTGAAAAAGAAGTTTATCTTTCCAGAAGAGCACCTTTTGTTTAATTCACTTTTGGGACTTTTATAGCTTATCAACTGTTGTAAATGTTCATCTTGATTCTTATGCAAATTGATTTTTTTGGCAAACTTCAATTGAGTATTCAAGAAGTGCATTCACACATGTATGACGTAAATTACCGTATTTTCCGCACAATAAGGCGCACCGGATTATAAGGCGCACCCTCAATTAATGACTTATTTTAAAACTTTTTCCATATATAAGGCAATTCAATCACAATATAGTAATACTCAAAGTAATAACAATAAGAACTCAAATAATAACGCTAAACTCTCAATGGCATAATAACTCAATGTCAATATGACCAACCTTGTTCAACTGTAAACACACAAAAGAAACAGGTAAAGCTAACTTTATCAGTTCATTCCCCATCTACGAATCCCAATCTCAACATTCATCCATATAATAAGGCGCACCTGATTATAAGGCGCACCATCAGCTTTTTAAAATTAAGGCTTTTAGGTGCGCCGTATAGTGCGGAAAATACGGTACTGCTATTGTTGAGTATTTTGTGAAAAAAAAAGTTTCAGTCAATTAGTATTTTATCTAACAGTGCGTAAAGTAGACGTTTGTAGTTTTATGGAGTTGAATCAAGTTAAAAACGCATTAAGCTTTTGTAGGGTTACTGATGAGGACTGCAATAAATGTTTCAGATCTCTCACCCTGCATACTGCATCCAGGGCCCATGCAGGGCTGGAAATCTTGAGTGTGGGGACACGGAACACTGAGGTCCAGCTGAGCCTTAAGCATCCTTTGCCTCATCCGTCGGCCTTTTTCACACGATGCACTGCTGCAGGCCGACCAGGGAGACCAACCGGAGTAGATACAAGTCTCAGGTGTGTCATCTGGAGGCAGAAAATCGGGACATTGGCTTGTTGGAGGCCACAAAGAAAAATATATGCAATGCTTAGCCCATGCGACAATGTGTGGTTCCACCACCTTAACTGCTTGCAACTGGTAAGTGTGCTAAGGGTGTGAAAGATATGGCGTTATATTTGTGCCACAATTACGCACGCGCGGAAAAAAAAATTGAGCGGAGAAAATCAAACTGAGCGAGCGAAAACAGATTTTGAGAGCAAGAAAAAAACTATTGAGCGCGTAATGATAAGAGTTTGAGCGCGCGCCGATGGAGTTTGAACACAGAAAAAGAAATTGCTCGCTCAAAATTCCTTTTTGCTCGCTCGCAATAGCATTCTCCCGCTCAACATCTCGCTCTCGCTCGCGATACTCCTCCCTCCCTCGCTCAACATCGCGTTTGCTCAACATCGAGCTCTCGCTCGCTCGAGTCGTCCTCTGCGCTCGCTCAGTTCTGTTCACGCGTTACGTTTGTGCCACAAAACCAGCCAATCAGAGCTTGTAAAAGCACATTGATTGACAGCTTTGTATCCAATGAGATTGCTTGTTGTGTTCACCCGGAACGAGCAAACGAGAGTGCGTCACATCGACGTAGGCGGGAGGGGTGGGCTTATATTATTAAAGTACAAAAACTAACAAGGTATTTCTGTCAAATGATACAATACAGTAATAATAATAATATTAAAAGTAATTCTCCAGCCCAAGTCCGTGTTGACGCACACTCGTTTGCCCTTTTCGGGTGAACACAGGGCAAACGAGAGTGCGTCAACGGATAGCGTACAAGCAATCTCATTGGATACTAAGCTGTGTCAATCAAAGTGCTTTTACAAGCTCTGATTGGCTGGTTTTGTGGCACAAACGTAACGCGTGAACAGAACTGAGCGAGCGCAGAGGACGACTCGAGCGAGCGAGAGCTCAATGTTGAGCAAACGCGATGTTGAGCGAGGGAGAGAGGAGTATCGCGAGCGAGAGCGAGATGTTGAGCGAGAAAGGGCTATCCCGAGCGAGCAAAGAGGAATTTTGAGCGAGCAATTTCTTTTTCTGTGTTCAAACTCCATCGGCGCGCGCTCAAACTCTTATCATTACGCGCTCAATAGTTTTTTTCTTGCTCTCAAAATCTGTTTTCGCTCGCTGAGTTTGATTTTCTCCGCTCAATTTTTTTTTCCGCGCGTGCGTAATTGTGGCACAAATATAACGCCATAGAAAGACAGATGTAGACAGATGAGATGTAGAGGCAGGAGAAAAAATCACAGCCACCCAATGGCTGAGCTCAAGACTACTATGTACTTACAGATATCATGTTGTGCCAAAAAGGTCTAATTTGGTCTAATCTCCCTGTTTGATTGGCCTGAAAGGTCACTCAGCTAGAACTTCAGCTTTTGGCAAAAGCTTTGTTTCTTCCTTATTGAACAAGTCTTAATGGAAAGGTCATCCCACCCTCTGTTTGTGTGCCTGGTCTCCTACAAGGAACTGTAGTTTACAAAGGGTCCACACCCCTCGTCCCTGCTCCCTCACTTGCCATTACCTTCAGGGATGGTGCAGTACATTAAGGAAAATTTCAAACAATAGGCTACACCAGAATCTATGATCTCTTATGGAAAGGGTGTGTAATATTAATGTACCTTGTTGCAGGCGGGAAACCTGTGTGGCAGGGTCACGGTGCCAATTGAACAATTCTCAAGGAGTCTTCCCTATGTCTTTGTATCGCTAATGTTCATTGTATTAACTACCGTATTTCTCAGATACGATATTGTAAGCACCCACACGAGATCAAGTCTTTAGAATATCGGCATTTTAGTGACACCGACCAATAGCAGACCAGTATCTTAGCAACACCATGACGCCGACCAATTGCAGACCAGCATCTTAGGGGTGCCGCGACGATGAGCAATAGCAGACCAGCATCTTAGCGATGCCGTGACGCAAAGCAATTGCAGACCAGCGTTTTGGTGATGTATGCAGTGATGCATGTGTTGACAAATGAGCGTGGTGCGACTCACAGTCATACGCACGCACACACTGACCGCTAAGTTTGAATTTTGTAAGTTGTTGGTGCTGTAAAGGGAAAAAAAAATGCCGTAAAGAGGGGACGAAAAAACATAGTATTCCACTTCGTAATGTGAAAAAAAAAAGCCAGGGATGCCGTAACCTGGGGGTCCACTGTAGTTTTCTTTCGGTATGTAGCATCCTTGTTCCTAATTTTAAGTTTCTCCTCTCTAATGTAGACGTGTGCTAATACATTACCTTTATCTGCTTCTTCCTGGCCAATGTCTGCTACAATGTCATCAATGCTGTCTGGCACCACATTACACTGCTCACCCTGTATAAAAACAAGGAAGCCCAGGATTAAACACAAATAATACAACAATACATCCAACATATAATCAAATCTAAATGACACACCATTGATTTTTTAATAGAGCACACTAGTGATACATGTGCAAAAATAGCAAGTGATTTGATCATTGAAAGCAGGGGTCACCAACCTTTTTGAAAATGAGAGCTACTTCTTTGGTACTGAGTAATACAAAGGGCTACCAGTTTATGTGAAGACATCGATCATGTGCCCGTGAGCACCACATTGGTGACCCCTGATTTAAAACGCATTCTGCAAAACTGGGAATGACATCATGTGTCTTTCTGAATTATGGGCTAGGTTTTTGCATTATTACTCTACTGATTTCAATTAAAGAAGAAAAAAGTTTACTCGCTGCAAAAGAAAAACTGTATTTTATTTTATTTTTTTTACCTTCCTGGCGATACGCTCCACCACCAACCTGGCCACGGGGGTAATTGCCCCACCCTCAGGGTCGTAGAAGGGGCTCTGAGGGTGATCCAAACTAGTTAAAGGTCGAATTTTCTCTTGGGGAATGATGGGCTTGTTTGGTGACTATAAAGAAAGGCAAAAAAGAAAGGCGGTCACCTATAACTAAACATTTGTTCAACAGATGATTTTGTGTATGTGTGGAAATTAATGCACTTGATACGTGCATGGTGGTATTACTTTGGTACAAGCAGCCGCTCTACCCATTTTTTGCTTTGTCTTGTTCTAGTTGTGTAGTTGTCAAGTTCATACTTCATAATAATTTCCTTATGGGTTTTTTTTCTCAGTCATAATCATATGCCATAGATTTTTTTTACAAACATTGCCCATATTATTGCAATATGTATCACAATACACCTTTGTTGTATCGCAGTACATCGCAATACACCTTTTAAGACACGACACCCAGCACTACTGTCAACAGAAAATAACATCACGTGTGCTCGTGGCTCAGGTAACAACCAATCACAGCTCACCTATTTTCTGGGTTTGGTCGTGTGATGTTCACAAGCTGAGCCTTGAATGGTTGGTACCAGAGCCCTTAGTACATGTGTTATCATTTTCAGTTGATAGCAAGTGGAAAGAAAAAATGTGCTTCACAGGTGATAATTGTACTTTAAAAGTCATTCAGTTATCAAATTAAGGAGATACAAAAAAGACTGTATATTGCTGGAAATGGGTAAGATTCTTTTTAACAGCAAAAGTGAAATGAGATTCAAGACTGCTATGAAAATATTGCTTTCACAAACATGGTAATGTCCAGGTTTGATTGACTGTCAGAAAATGTATTAGTTTGTACCATAGAGTGAAGCCTTAATTTAACAAACTAATGAGTCAGTTTCATCTCTTGAGCCGCACAGTGCATAATGGTAAGGTACAGTAAATAAACAATTATAAAACGAATCGCAGAAAACAACAATGAAAGCTGTGATTAGGACGTTTTAAACAACTGTTCAGTTGATGTTAATTTAATCTATTTTAAACCAGCATAGCCTGTGTGATTTGTTACTTTGTCTAATCACCGCCCTCCGCTTGGGTAGTTAAGATTAGTTAGGTGCTTCCTGACATTTAGCTAGATGTGTGCACCGGACTGGGAGAAAGATCACTTCCTGCCAGTACAATTGCATTTCAGAGAATAAAACAGCTGGCTCTTTTGAACACCTGTCACTTTTCTTTTAGCTGTATAAGTAATTGTCAGTACAATTGTAATGAAATAAAAGTACTTCATATGTGATTCCACTGTCAGTGCCGGCATCCCAAGGAATAAGGTCAGTGACCAACCGCTGGACCCAGCCACAGTCCTTGGTACATAGGTCCTCTCCTGATAGCCCCACATTCCAGTCTGGACTGGGACCGAGCATAGTGAGAAAGGACATCAGGTGGCGTGTCTGGTCAACAGAGAACTCAGCGGATGGAGCTGCTCGTCTGGGGAGAAATGAGTAGCGGGGGAAAAAGTCAGCTGGGACAAGCAATTTTGAAAACCGATGGATGGAATAATTAGGACACATTGAAAAAGCGTTTTTACAACTACGATGGTACTTGAAAATTTAATGGGGTTTTTTTTGACGATGAAAATCAAGTCAATTCATTTACTTATGCAGCTTTAAAAAATACCTAATTATTAAGATGTTTAATAGCTGTATAAGTGTTAACAAGTACTGCACTGCCAACAGGTACAAATTAACACCGCTGTCACCCGTTGTATTTAGGTAGGTGCAGAGTGGACCTCTAAAATAGGTCCGAATACAACAGTTAAACTTACTTTGTTGGTGGCGTTCCTTTCCCTGTGCATCGGATTTTGCACCATCATTATTCTTTTTATGCCATTAATGTTATCATGTTAAAGTGATTTTTTTTTTTTTTTAAGATTAGTGTAGTAAAGTGTTTTTACTTTTTTCCCTGTTTGCACTTCAGGTTGTTTTGTTTGTGAGGCTGTCTCACACTATATATATAGTGAGTAACAAACAGAAAAAGGTAATTTACAATGTGTATTTAGTCATACTTTGTTTCCTTTATGTACATGGCTTACATGTAAGAAAGCAAATCTAATTTTTTATTTAATCAAAACAATTGACATTGACTCAGTGCATAAATGTAGCTAGATAAAAGGTTAATTATATGTAAAAACTACAGTAGATGGATTGTATCTTAAAATTATACACACTTATATGATAGAGACAAGTACAGGATGGCAATCATGCAGTAACTAATATATGAAAAAAAAATTAAGGGAAAGAAAAATCAAATTACGGTACTTGAAGATAACTACTTGCTTCTTTTCATTTTTAATAATGTATTTTTTAATAAACTATCTGTACTGTTCCACTTTTGTAAATCTTGCAATAATCTTAAATGTAATTCCAATGTTCCAGGAGCCTTTACCTTTGTTTGGTGTGAGTGACAGGGTGAAATACTTACAGATTGAGTGGCTGCCATGCTGGCCACTGAGCTTTGGTTTTTATCACAGTCAAAACGTCCTCACCCTAATCAGAAACGACAAAAAAGAACCAGTTGAATTATATGATGATTAATGATAGCGATAATAGCCATCATTCCTGTGATGAATTTCATTGTGCAAGACACAGCACACAGAGGGCAGAAAGTAGCTACTGTAAATGACACATGAGGTCAGATGATGCAACTCCCAATTAAATACAAAAGTAGGACACATATCTTCCTTTAAATGTAGTTACTTTTACTACACTTGTTGTGCTGCCAACCGTTCATTCCCTATGTATCTCTTGGTGTCTACTAAATTTCCATCATTTCCATCCTTCTGTTTTCCTTTAATAATCCAGTTGTTTACATCAATTTTTATTTATACTACTTTTACTTGATTTGTTTACAAATGGGCGGCTCGGTGGGACCCGAGTTCAAATCCACCTTGCTCTGGCCTTCCTGCGTGCCCGAGCCCACGTGGGTTCTCTCTAGGCACTTCGGCATCCACACACACTCCAAAAACATGCATGGCGGGGGTATCGGACATATTAAATTGTCCTTAGGTGTGATTGGGAGCGTGAATGCTTGTAAAATGAATGGTTTAAGCAGCTTAATCCATTCATTCATTGACTGAAAATGACACTCAGGACTCAGGTTACAACCAATAATTTTCTGAACGTAACATAAAAAAACTCAGAAAACAGGTTCATCCCCCGGGAAAAATTTGGATATCTGGGATTTTTCTGCCATTTTCAGAAATAATGCAGTATTCTTAACTTTATGATGGTCTGCCACAGATTATTTATGTTAATTGCATTTTTAAAGAACAAATAAGTCTTATCTAAAGAGTATTTTAATTTCTGCAGTTGTTGTCAGTCAAATTCATTACGTTCACACCTTAGATACACAAAATACACAAAGAACATGGCCAAGAAGTCAATGTTGGCCATTCCATCGACAGTCTTGTTTCAAGAAATAAAATGCACACATAAACCAATCTAGCACATACTGTGCACTCATAATAAAAGCAGGAACAAACACAAGAAAATGAGAGGTGTTTAAAATGTGGTGAATTTAAATATTTCTGTGTCATCTTTTTTTTTTTTAATATTTGACTAAACGAGCAATTGAGTGCCGTACGCAAAACGACATTGGATGTTGGTGACAGTTGAGCGCAGCTTCCGAGTAGTAGTAGAAGTAGTACTAGTAGTAGTAGTAGTACAAGTACAAGTAGACGGTCAGCACTCAAAAGCAAACTGAGCTCAGAAACGATGTTGCTTTATAATCAGACTTGTTCCTGCTTGACCAGTTGTTATTGATGTGTGAATTTTGTTTCATGAAATCCTGTCCGTAAGCTGGCTGATAAAAATAAAATAAATTAAACAAAAATGATGGAAGCAAAAAAAAAAAAATAAAATGATGGAAGCAAGCACACGTGCACAGCCGCCCCTCACTTCAGGTGTAATATCACACTGAAAAAGTGGCACCTTTGTGTACCTGTTAGATTGAACTTTGTAGGGTCTTTGTATTTATGGCAGCTCATTAAAAATATGTTTGCTGTTCTCAGAACGAAGCCTATAAAACAAGGACATGCAACTTTGTTTTCCAATCCCCTCATTAGCTATTAGCTTCACACTTTTCCTTTCATCAATCACTCTCTTTAGATTGTAATAGGAATGTAATGTATATTTAAAACCATCCAAATCTGTCAAAACCGTGACATATTTTTTTCCAACTCCCGCGTTATCTGCCTTAAGGGGCAACGGTAGTGTGTTCTCATTGAGTATCATACGCAAGTCCACCTCTGCTGCAGCAGCAAATCACATTGTCCTTTTGCTGCTTTGTTTGCCGCTACGGCTACCTAACACAGGTAACATGGCTAACAAGTTTTCATATTGTTGTGCCTATGGGGCCAGAACTGAGAGTGAGGGAGTGTTTTTAAAATATTGTTGTACTGTAGAATTGTAGTTATTTGATCCTAAGTGTCCATATTTTAGTTTGAATTGAATTAGAAAGGATTCATGTATATGTTTATTGGTGAGTAAAACCTGTTTTGCTCACTGAAGGTTTGTTTTGATTTGATTTACATATATATATATATATATATATATATATATATATATATATATATATATATATATATATATATTTATATATATATATATATATATATATATATATATATATATATATATATATATATATATATATATATTTAGTCAGAAACTGATATCATCCCATGGCTATGTGAGATTATGTTGTGAATTTGGGACCCTCTTTTCCCAACTTTACAATCAGACTTCTCAATTCAAAGGGACATTTGAGTGCATTTTTCATCAAAGCAAGAGGTCCAACTTTCCACCTCCCATGAATGCAGTCTGTCAGTGTTGGGAGTGATGAATTACACACAGAAAAAAATAGTAATACACTACAGTGATCCCCCTACTTCGCGGTTGATGGGGGCTGTCAACCCCCCGCAAAGTCTGAAACCCGCGAAGTAGGGTATCAGTTCCTCGATTTCTATGTACGCCCCAATATAGCCGCAGTAACCATAAACAACAATCCCTTTTTTTTTTTTTTTGCCTATTTTATTTCCTTTCTCCTATTATTTAACATTACATTATCCTTTTTAACATTATTGTATATTCATTAAATAACTAATATTACTTAGTTTGTTGAGAATGTGTTCTCAGGACTGGTTGTCTGCACCAAGACTCCGGTGAAAGAGTACGCAAGTCATCGCGTTGAATTTCACATTTATTTTGGCTCATGTATCTTAAAGTCAGTCAACTAACATATAAACACTTAATCTATGAATTTACTGTATTTTTAGCCGACATTAGCGGGTTAGCAACAACTAACAACAACTACTAACTATAAAGTGCAACCTCTACAACGAACACATAAACAGAATAAAACACTCATCGCTTACTAAACACAGGCAGTAGCGTGCGTTATCAACATAAATGATAATAAACTATAAATATGAGCTTACGTTGTCATTCACTACGTCACCGTAACGAGCCGAATGACGCACAGAGAACCTAAAACAGGAAACGGAAATGCAACGCGACCCGACAAATTAAAAACACACATTTCAAAATAAGATAAAAAATGTCACAAACTGTAACGCTTGAAGAATTCTTGACATAGTTATTAACTAATATTACTTCGTTATTTGATTAATACAGTACTGTATAATGTACTTTTTTGCTTTTTTTCAATTTTTGTACATTTTTGCACATTTTTTAGATGATTTTTTATTTTGATTTTTTATTTTTTTTTTTCCTGGAAAAAAGCGCGAAGTACTGAGACCGCGATATCTGAGACCGCGAAGTAGGAGGGATAACTGTATTTTAATTGGTTCAAATGAGAGTAACACAATGCATTTCATTGCATTTTTATTCTGAAGGTGGTGACCCCCCCAGAAAAAAATGCCAAAACCACCATGGGATCAGAGGAAAAAGGTCCGCTTTCTTCGTTTTGTTTCGTCTCTACAGACAAAATAATTGTTCTCTCGCCCAGAGATGCCTCTTCGACCTCGAGTTTAGGGGTCTCGAGGGGGAGTATTTCGTACCTTTGAGCGTAATGAGCTACATCTAAATGGCATATCCATATTTTCAGTAATGTTGGTTGGAGTAATAAATAAAATAAAAATAATGCAATGTAATGTCTCATGTTTCAAATACCTTAATATTGTAATGGAACTAATTACTCTGAAATGGCAGTAATAAGTAATAAATAATGCATTACCGTTTTGAAGTGACGCCCAACACTGGTCTATGTCAAGATTAAATTGGAAAGCCGATTTGATGAATGGAGAAGGCTCAAAACAGCTCTTGGTTTCAACAGACCCACCGCTGGCTTAACTTTTACTGATAAGATGAGAAGCAGAAATCATGACAGCTAATATACATTAGCTGCATGTGATAAATAATGTAATTCTCCAAATAAAGGACGCCCCTGTGTATAGGACGCATTCTTAATTTTAGGGTCAAATTCTGGCATTTTCTGTTAATGTATATAAGAAGCACCAAGAGTTTGGCAAAAATGTAAAAACTATAGCAAAACAGAATACATCTCATCTTTTGTAAATTCGTAATCTTTTCTTGTGTTCATATCCTTAAGTTATTCATTTACTGTATGGGTTAAGTGTATTTGAGATTTCATTGTGAGCGGTCAGTGAACGTCGCGCCAGTGTAACGTTGAATGCGCTCGAAACAGTCATTTTTCCTTTTCCTCGCGACACAGCTCTAATTCATTTTCCAAAACTTGAAGTTTTGCAGCATTCGTGTTCCACCAAGTTGATGAATGTGTGTACTGTATATGCCAAAAGACCACTTTTAATAAACAAGTCAACTAGATACCTTTCCATGTCCTCTAATCGATGCACACAGGGCCCATATCTTGCCACTCTTAATTGAATCAGCTGGAGACATCATAACCTTTATATGATCTCCTCGGTTTTAGTAATATTCCTGTGTGTGAACAAGGATAGACTTGGACACCGCTTCAGTCTGCTCGCTTCTTTTATTGAAAATAATGCCGTAACAACCTCAGCGAACACAGCTGCTGTTAGCTGCAACAGGCACCTGCTGCTAACAGCCAACTTAGGTCTGCCCTCTAGCTCGTCCCACTACGGTAATTATTGGAAGTATGACAGATCGAGTGTGACAGATCAATCTTCCTCGAGTGGTGATGAATTAAAAAAAAAAGAATCAAAAATTGCATTTTTAAGTTATCGTTAATAGGACACACTCTTACAGTCGGCCTTCATTTTTGGAGAAAAAAGTGAGTCTTATATTTGGGGAATTATGGTAGCTATCAAGGCCTGAAGATGTCATCGTTTAGCTTTAAACCCATATGCAACTTTTTTGAACTGTGTACTGTAAACTTCACACACTTGTCATGTGCAATAGGTAAAATATATGATAGCCACCCAAGGAAAAATTGTGACATGCAGGTATAGGAACATTGATAACTCATGCCGAACAACTTCTCCGTTCCAAACAGGAAGAATCCTAGTTAATGACTGCCCACGGGTATGGTGTTTAATTACACGACTGTCTCGAAGACATACAGTTAATTACAGAACTAGTACTGAATTTAGCCTTACTCATGCGAGCTCAGCATGTCTGTGCTCATGCAGGATTTTTGGGGTAAATGGCCAATTTTTTCCTTGTATGTATGTTTTTTTTTAATTTGATGTAAAATCTGATCAAAACGCAGTATACAGAGGGAAGCTTCATGATGTTTGAATGTGAAATAAAAAAATGTAAATAAATGAATAAATAAATGCCCCTCTCCAGCTGTTAGGATAAACCCTCTACAGGTTTGGTTTTAATGTGCATTGACATTTAATCCAAACAACTCAATGGAACAGGGCTGCAAATAAAGGTAATTGTAATAATTAATTAAATTATAAATAACTTTGTCAAATGAGCTAGGAATTGGGTGTTTAAAAAACATGATTGATTTTCATACTTTCATTGAAAAGCCTTTTTTCCAAATAGACATTACAGAAAACATATTTTTGTTATGTTTTGGTGACTTGTTTGGGCCGTAACATCAAAAAATATCAGGTAAGTTCAAAAAGTCATTTGCAAGTTTAACCATCCAATAGTTATAGCTTTTAAGCATGAGTCTAAATGGTGAAAGTATTAATATTTTCCTTATGACTACAAACCAAAATTATTTTATTGTGATTACAAATCTAAAGCCTGTGAGTGCAAAGTCTTTTCAACACAGCTTTCACTTCTACGACTATGAAACTTCACCACGCACGACTTCAAGTCTGTGTACGAACCTCTTATGTGGATCTTCTATGGATTGCCTCCTGTGAGTACGAGGCACAATATGCAAATTGTGCTGACGTCACATCAAGCTACTAGTGAAAGTACCGTGACCCCTCGCTATTTCGCGTCTCCCCTTTTGCGCATGTGCATCACA
This sequence comes from Hippichthys cyanospilos, assembly GCF_059441005.1. Lineage (NCBI taxonomy): Eukaryota > Metazoa > Chordata > Actinopteri > Syngnathiformes > Syngnathidae > Hippichthys > Hippichthys cyanospilos. Next base: position 4,329,936 of record NC_142374.1, read on the forward strand.
GATTTTTTTTTTCATGAAAAAAAAAGCTAGAATGTGGAGAGACGTGCTGTGATGGTTTACTACATGCGAGACGGACAAGTTAACTGTAAGTGCACACGGCACAGGCACTCCTCGGGTGATGAGATACAGCAGTACCCGTATTAAATTATTAAACCTTTTACAATAACTGTAGTACTGTTAACTCTACTCGTTTTCATGTCCTGGCTGAACATAGTCGGGATCACGGTGAGCCGCAGTTGCCCTACGAGTAGGCGCTCAGACATCTAACTAAAGTAAAGCTACCAGCTGACCAAACATGATTAAAAAGCAGAGTTTACTCTTGAAATTCAAATTTAATATTAAATGTAAGAGGATCCCAAAGCTTTCTTTCCTCCTAGCTCAATCTCTTCCAGCCGCTCATGTGTGATTGCCACAGAGAACTTCCTCTGCTATGTCAAAAAAAAAAAAAAAGTACTGCTCTCAGCTGATTGGCCAAGAAATCTGTCAATAAGCTCAAGGGGCACTCCTAGGATTAGCAATCATCATCAAACTTGTATATTGTTTTCACCATAGCCTTATTGGCCTTTTTATTTGTTTTGGAAAGTTTCTCCCTCCAGTTTTCTTTTTAGGAGCTAGAATGTATTCTCTGACGTGTTTAAGTCTGACCTTGGCCAGTCAAAACCATCCACTTCTTTCCCCTGATGGTGAAAATCCCCTTGTTTATGGAAGACAGGAAATTTCTCTTCATCATCATTTTTTCTTCCTTCCATTATACCTATTAAAGGTCACCTGTGATTTTATTTCATCTGGGATAGATTACTGCTCTGCTGGCATCCGCAGGAATAAATGGCATCAGTAGAGATAACAAATAAAACAACTGTGCCGATAATACTTTCAAAATGATGTTACTACAACAAAAGAGTATAGCATAGCAGTTCTTGCTGCTCCCTTTGACTAAATGTCAGTTTTAGCATTTATTTTAACAGACTTATGATCAATATGATGAGATCATTAAATTCCATAGCTGCTAATGCCACACCATGAACCCCGCTGCTTAAATAATTAATTGTGGCCATTTTCTCCATATTAAAGTTTTGTTAAGTTATTCTAAGGGACCGTTGAGACGCAAATGCTCAAGGTGTGCTTTATAATTCTTCACGTGTTCTATCTCATGACGCCAGTTTGTTTCTATTTCCCGTTTTTCCTGGCCTGTCACGTTCTGAATTCCTCATGTTTTTCAAGTTCTGTCAAGGCCTCAAAACATTCAAAACCTATTAACAATCACACTGGATAATACTGAGTGTATGGTAAAATGGTTAAGAAAGTGAACAGAAAACCTTTAAAATCATTTAAAATCTGGAAAACCTTTGAAAGTCTGAATCTGTTGAATGCAGATTGAATGTTGAGTACAAATGAAGACAAACTGTTATGTTATTTCTTTTAATCATGCTATTTCATGTTTTTTGTTTTTTTTAATTACATAAAATTATTTTTCTTTGTGTCATGGGCTTGTCTGTGGCTGTCATCGCTCTCTTTCTCTGGGTAATTTTTCAAGTTAAGTACGTCATAAAAACTTGCTCCATTGTTAAAACACTTGGGAAATAAAAGGTGCTGACATTTATTTGAGGTTATGAATGTTGCAATTTTGGCTGCGGATGACAGATAACTTATCAGAACTGCAGTCTAAAGCCTCTGCTTTTCAGGAACAATTTGATAAGGAAGCAAAATCGATTACATGCTCTTAATGACTGCAGATTCTTCACTTCTGGAAACAGGTAAAGTGATTGCTTCTGGTGTGGAATTATAACACATTTGTACGTGAGAGGAAGCACATTAAAACACTGTATATGCCATTGTTCTACTGGTGTTTTTGTTGGGCAACATTGTATATAGCTGAAATGCACCAACAATTCACAAAGCAGGCGCAAATAGCAAAATGTGTCTCTGGGCTAACAGGCAGAATTTTTCTTTGGTGAGATTTGCACCTATTTAAAAAAAGGGCTAATACACATATTTTTGGCGGAGAAATTGCGTTCATCTGTGCAAATAAGTCTCAATAATAGAAAATGTCAAATTCACTGACACAAATACGATAAGGCAGCTATTAGGGAGCAAATAATGCCAGCTCAAAGCTGTTTTAAAAGTAGCGCTCTTCAGTGGAACCTCAAGTTATGCAAGAGGACATTGTAAATGTAAAAAGGCGCTTGTTAGTTAATGTCAAAAAATGATGCCCAATTGTTATGAAATTTCACATGTGCAAAGTCTCCAGTGCAAAGCGCTAGCCTTGGTTTTCTATGGTCATCCTAAGGCATCTTGTTGCCATGGACAGAGCTCAATGATCTAGTTGTGCCCATTTCCTAGAGTAAGCCAACAACATGAATACTGGCAAAGACTTCTTTCTGTTACTGTTTTGAAGTTTGTTAAAGGGCCAATATCTTTGACAGGTTGGCGATTTAATTTCTTATTAAATATGAATTTTTTGGTATGAATATTTCTAACCAAAGAGTCAAACTTCTTGTTTGCTGAGGTCGCACCTCTCACTCTTTGGCTGCTTCGCCTCCTTTATGATGTTGTTCAATGTCAGCTAGCCAGAAATCCTTCATCCATCGATCATCTTGACGGCTCATCCTCATGAGGTTCACGGGTGCAGGAGACTATCTCAGCAATAAATAAAGGGGCCAAAAACAGGCATTTTACTGATATTAAAATAAGAAAAACATTGTAAATACACCACTTTCACTAATATGCGTACCTCCTATCAAATAGTCTGAAAATGAACGCCAGACTCCCACGGCACAAGGCCAAATCTCAGTGAATTAATGACTTTATAAAGACTGCGCTGAATGTTAGGGGAAAAAAAAAAACATAGACGTAGTTAAATTATGTGCGTGCCACAGAGAAAGAAAATTAAAGTGACACAAAAAGTCAACAGAATGTACGCGAGGAAATGTTTTTTGGAAGTCAAGGCAGGTGAAATGAAGAGACGAAAAGTGCAGTATTAAGAGTCAAAAATTCCATGCCCTCGGCCCTGTCACTTCATGAAAGGGTTTTTGTTTATATTTACTTGAAAAAAATGGGAGGACACACAGCAGTCACGTTGACTGGTGCAGGAAGCTTTAAGGTCGTTATACAAATAAGAAGGGCTGTGGAAGAGTGATATTATCTGTTACAGGGTTTGGGCTGATGTAGTCTGTTCGGGTATCCTGGCATGACAAGTTTATTATCACACAAAGGCAAGGGAAACAATTTGGAAACAGAACTATTCAGTCACGGGTGTTTGTAGAAGATCATATCAGTGGTATTTCGGATTAATTATTTTAGAATGACTACAACAGCTACATATCTCAAACGTTTCATTTCCAAACCATTGTGGACTTGTGTTTTTAGCTCATGGTTAATGAAAGGGCCGCTGGTTATGTAGTGATACCAAATTCTACGCAATGCTCTTCATAATCTTCGAGTGCCTGTAAAGCTTTCCTCTAAAATAAGTTAGGTTAGTAAGTATAGATCAGATAATCGCTAAGATGGAAAGCTGCCAGTAATCTTTTGCTTATGGTGTGTAATTAGTAGCTCAGTATATTATTGGCTGGTGATCTGTTATCCTATCTCTCTCAATAGCTAGAGGCTCAGTTAAAATTAATACACTATATCTTCTAGGTACAGAGGGCATTCAGATCTACAGCCTTAGTAGATCATGGCTAAACTGCAGACAGATCTTGGAGCTGATTTGGTATACTATAATGGTTTAGCTGCGGGCAAAATTTTGAGCCGCTCCGATAATTATCTTGTCACAGAAACCTTCCTCAGTGCGCTGAACACAGTGGGATGATGGACACAAACTATAACTAGGTTCTGAGGGTCTAATGAAGAAGGATCGAGACATGTGTCAAGAAGCTGTCACGCTGTTAATGCCATCCCACATATCAGCACTGAGGTTGAGATGGGGATCTTGATGATAACCTTTACCCCTGGCTCTTATCCAGTTTCAGGATAGCAGGTGAGGCCATAGTAAACCTAACAACAAAAACTGTTCTCCAAGGTTATGGTCAAAGCTTGAAACGAGCGATTTAAGATGGACGTTTGATTTGGACTATATCTTCTGACTCATTCAAAGCACCCTACTTTGTTCAAATGTGCCCAGTAGAAGAAATCCTGGCCTTTTAAATGATGTCTCATGTGTTTGGGTGGTATTAAATTAACTTTGCTGTTTTTCTGAAAGAAAATGGAGAATGCTCATGAATAGGCTGGGTCTCCGCAGGACAGACACTTGCACGCATGCACACTCAAACACAGACCGATCAATAGACAGACCGATACACAGACATTACATACAGGTATGAAGTGGTATGCAGGTATGCATGCGTGACAGAAATCACTGATGCGCAACATTGTGTGCTTTACTGCGTGCATTTGCGTACCCTGCTGCAGCCATGACAAAAGCAAGCCTGAGCTGAACTTTTTTTTTGTTCCTGAAAAGTTGTGCCATGGCTTGAAGCACACTTAAATGCGGTGCAAGATTTACCGCTCGTGTCCTCAACTAGCAGACGAAACCAGCGCGTTTGATATAAGCTTGAAGATTTTCAGTCATCCTTTATTTGGCGAGCATGAAAAGAGCATGTGAATGTAGCAAAATTTATGGCTAACAAACAAGCTAATGGAGAAGCAATGGCTAATCGCCCTCTTGCTAGGTAGTGAAACAAACTGCAGGAGCAGTGCAGTGGATTCCACATACTGACCCGAGGATTCAACACTATGTGTGTCAGCTGCGCCACGCTGCGTCACTGCAAAGACGCGGCACACCCTGCCTACTGCGTGACACAACCTGGAAGGTCAAACTGCACTATAAAATGTTTTTCTAAATTTTCGGAAACGAACCAAGCTCCATTTGTGTAAAGTTTAGCAGTTCATTGCATGCTTCAATTACAATTAATTTCAACCCTTTAGGTGAACTTTGAGGAAGACTTTTAAATGACAGAAAGGCAAAAGAAAAAGAAATATATATATATATATATATATATATATATATATATATATATATATATATATATATATATATATATATATATATATATATATATGTGTGTGTGTGTGTGTGTGTGTGTGTGTGTGTGTGTGTGTGTGTGTGTGCGCGTGCACCCCTGAGTATATATACATTTTATGTATACACAATCTCTATACAATATATTCAGAAAGGTTATGACTACTCAACCTTTAATTTGCTCCATTTTCAAAACAATAAGACCTTGAGTAGATTTGGGATGCTTGATTTCAAAAAGAAATTGACACATTAAAAATGCCATTAACTCAGTATGCAGTCTTATATATCATAAAAGAATAAATGGGAAGTTAACCACTGTTATATTGTTTAACCAACCAAGCAACACTCTTAATACACTCTCTTAACTTTAAACATCAATGAGGAGCAATAAAAAAAGGGTGATGAAAAAAAGGTACACATCACTACACCGAGAGGGTTCCTACCAGCTGCCTTGTTTATGTTAAGCTTTGTTTGTTTGAGTTAAGTTGTACACTGTACACACCATACACACTACACAGTAGTAGTAATAATAATAATAATATTAATTCCACAGGAAAAAAGCAGTCTAGTAGTCAAGGTATTTGAAGCTGTATTACTGCTATATTTGAAGACAAACTCGGAAAAATTGGGATGATCCCCAAGTACTTTTCACCGTAGTGGGCTGCTGATGACGCAGTATTGTTTTCATTGTTCTTTTTTAATCTTCTAAAGGTTTACTTTTGTTTTTACCGTGTTTATATTTAGTTATATATTTTACATACTTAGTTATTCATTCATATTTGGGTCATTTTTCATTTTGTACAACACATTCTGTTTGTTTTACTTTGCTCCAACAATTACCAATTCAAGTGCTTGAATCTGTTTCACCCTGTCAGCATTTATGTCATCCTCCTATAGGGATAATAAGTCCGACATGTCTAAAATGATTTCTGGCAAGCTAACTAAAATGCCTTTCAAATACTATCAATTAAAAGATGTGCATAACAAATATACGTATTTATATTCAACACTTTGGAGAAATCACATGGACACTTACTCCAATGTATTTGTTGCTAGTCTGGTTCTTTATCTTTAAAACGAAAGAGGGTTTATTCTGGCTGACATTCTTCAACCTTGCTTGATTTGCTCACTTGTCTCCTTTCTGCAGCCAATTAGACAACTGCAAGACTCTGCTTGTCACAAGCACTCTTAAATTCCCTCCAAAGGATGGTGAGATTTTATAGGCATGTGTGTGCGCGTGTGGTTATGGGGTGAAGATGTCTACATGTTTTGATGTCATCACTTCAGCTAACCACCTCCAGATATACAGAAAACATTTCCACAAACCATTATGCTTGCAATATATGATACTCTTAAGTGGTTTCAAATCACATGTATAATGACACATGCAAACACACGCACATGCACACACACACACACACATGCACACACGCACATGCTGCACAAACACACGCTGTGCAGGCCTGAAGAGTTTGTCATTTCCCACCCACCTCCTTCTGTCTGAGATGACTGACAGTAAATCCAAATATAGCCCATCTGACAGCACCCATCAGAGTAACCTGCTTGATGACCAGCTAGCTAAAAAAACATTGGCACTTCAATGCTGACAGCAACAGCAGCATTTTTCCTTCATTTATGAAGGACTGGCCACAAGCATGGCAGAGAGAAAACCAACAATTTGTGGATAAGTGTCATACATTCTATAAAAATCTTTTGCAACAAACAAACGAACATGAGCCTCATTATTTTTGGGGGTACCTCAAGTCTTCAGAATACATCATAATAAAGTGACACAATGCGTACTCCAAAAGTGTAATTATCTTCTGTGAGTGATTTAATCCCAGGGAAATTGTACAGAATCTTGGACAGTACATTACCTGCTTCTTCCAGTAAAATAGGGACTTCATATTAAGACTTATTCAATATTACTACTAGAATTTGCCACATTGCTGAGCCACAGTCATCAACAAAAACATTTTGGAGGACATACGTTTTTAATTTGACTCTTCCTATCATTTATGTTAAAAAGGTATTGTACACAAATAAATGCCAACATGCTGTCATGGCCGCATCAATGGACAAGTTGACTAAACTTGGCAAGTATCTTAACAATTGAGCTCCATACACAGTACATGTTTGAACAAAGTGGATTTGCATTGCTGCTTGCAATGTTCATTTTAGACTTTGAGCTTCATTTAAACACAAGGAATTGCTAGACTGCTTTTCAAGTCAAGTCAAATTTATTTGTATGGCCATGAATGTCCAAACTCTCAAAGGGATTCGCAGATAAATAAAAAAGTATACAAGAAAGTATACAGAACATCATGAATACATAACGTCAGCCCCTGAACACAGCGCCCAGAAGAGGAAGGAAAAACTCAAAAACCCCATCTGGGGAAAATGAGAAACCTTCAGAAGGGACCGCAGGTGGGAGGAGTCCCCTTCCAGGCTCAAAAGGTAGCACTCGATGCCGAATACTAACAATAACACGTTGTGCCATATTGCGCTTTTGAGCAAGTTATGACAAGCATATGCCCGCCAAACAACGATCCAGTCGAAGCGCGATCCCACTTTCATTGTTTGGCACGCCCGCCCAGCCAAGTTGTGCGTACTCAAGCTCACGGGACCTATTGCAGATGGCTCAGCAGAGTTTGAGGAACTTCATGCTTGCGGGAAGGCCCGCAGCCATGAGCTCTGTTACAGGATGCTAGGTGACACAGGCATTTTGAAGAGGAGAAAGACAAGCAAACACAAACACTATGCTTTTTTCTTCCCCGCTGTTAGTTCATATGCCGACAAAGGAACGGTGATTTACTTGTTGGCGAGCAGGTGCATGAGTTGTGGCTAACGGCAGCTACAGTTAAATGTATTGGATTACCGCAATACTTTCAATAAAAGAAGCGATCGGATTGAAACACATCTTGGGGCATCACGTTGATAAATCCCCATGATTGTCTTACATCCTTGATTATAAAACGACAAGTGGCTTGTGTCATAGCTGCATGTCTGGTGTTTGTAAAAAAAAAAAAAGCAACAACACAAAATTCATTTCAAAATCACTGAAGAATTCATATGCACATCATCAGCAATGTTAGGCTTCCAGTATCGCTTGTATATAGGCTGTATGGGCCTTGCGACCTGTGGAACATTGTAAAACGATGACACAAATTTACGTAACACAACAGCATGGTTGTTACTCATCAAACGCTGCAAACTTGCAGTTGTGTTACATGGATTATTGCAAATGTTTTATAGATCTGGATGTCTATGAGACCCTGAGGGTGACTGTGATTTGTGGACAAGTGAGCTGGGGCGCGAAAACAATTTCCAGCCAGCATCTGAAAAATTAAGGCTGACCTTTGAGATAAATGCTTGTTGGTTGTTTTCTTAAGCAACCTTAAGCATATTTTTACGACACAGAGGTTATTTTTGTTAAGTCCGTGAATTAACTGGTACCCAAAATAATGATGTTTTGGAATTGATTTAGTTTAATCTTTGACAGTTCATTCATTTGTGCTTCATTTGGCTCGATCTTTGTTTTTGGTACCGCCTCTGGCCACTGTTGATATTACAGTTTGTAGTGAGGAAGGACGGTGTGGCTTCTGTGGAGTCACTAGTTGGTCACACACGCGTTGTTCTGTCTCTGAAATCTGGCCACATGTCTGTATGTTGTACTTGCATTATTAGAATGTTGTCATTTATGATAATATGCCCAAAATGAGTTTGTTTGTTGATCCAACAACATGCTAGCTAAAGTTGGTTCTTATCTTAAGCATATTATATAGTGCTGCCTTGTATGTGTTTAGCTCGATAGCATTTTCGTTCGTGCCAGGTATTTTCCTTTGATATATGTTTGCATATGCAATGGTTTTAATTTGTAAGTAGTCATTTGCATCTTATACATGTTTTGTATTGAAATGAATAGCATTTGTAATTGAGTGATATGATTGATTTAATCAATGTAATTTGTGTACCTTTTTGTACAATGAGGCGGACGCCTCAAAAGTAAGCTGGGGCTCCCATTAGTTTGTCGTTAATGGTGAGCTCACTTTATATTCAAATCCCCTAACTCCGGTCCACAATAATAAGCGTTGACCGGTCCGTCGTAGAGTATACTATCTCTTTTCATTGTTACATCGAGAACTCAGTGATGACGTGAGGTATCAAGGCTGCTTGTCAGGCATCGTTAGTGAGTGTCTTTTTAGATTGCTTATATATTATGCAAGTTTAATTAAAATACTGCCACACTTTGGAGGCGCCGCTGTTAAGGTTGCTGAGCAGACTCACTACCATTAGTTTTATTTAGGCATCTGTGTCATTGTCGAAAGACAAGATTGACAATTCAGCGACAGCAAGCTACTTTCTTTCATGTCAAATTTGAAACAGACAAGTTAGCAATTTTCAGCAGAATATTGTCCACAGTTGTCACTAAACATGACAGAGAGCAGTATTTATTAGTGAACATGCATATAGCAAAAAATGTGTGTATGAATTTTTCAACATGGCGGTCCTTTTTCATAGTTTGGAAAGCTGACAAGCAAGAGAAAAGCAAAGGAGGGGGTTTTCAATGCTTTCATTGAACCATTTTTTCATTCAATTGTGCCATTTTGACATTCCCGAAAAGCAATAAATATGTGCAAAACAGCATATGGAAGAATGTTGTCATCTCTGGCATATCTGTGGCAATTTCCTGAGAAGTGTTTTCTTCTTTCAAGCAACATTATCTCTTTTGTGGGACCATCGACAGTTTACTCTCAATCTCTCTCCAATGAGGCAACAAGAAATAAAATCAAGAAACCTGGATAGGCAGCTCGGTGGAAGAGTGGTTAGCACATCCGCCACACAAATCAGAGACCCGAGGTCAAATCCAGCTGACTCCAGCCTTCCTATGTGGAGTTTGCATGTTCCCCCTGAGCCCACTTGGGTTCTCTCTGGTTAAGCTGGCTTCCTCCCACATTCCAAAAACATGCATGGTAGGTGTATTGGACACTCTAAATTGTCCTTAAGTGTGATTGGGTGCATGAATGGCTGTTGTTTCTGTGTGTCCTGTGATTAGCTGGCAACGATTTTAGGGCGTCCCCTGCAGCTACAGAAAATGGATGGATGAAATGAACCTGGGTATTCATACCTACACTTTTTATATTTAAATTTGCATATCTATACATCTTTTGCAGTTAATAAAAACTAAATGATGTTAAATGTAACAACTGTTAAATGTAAGTGTATATTTTCTCCGTACATTCGTTAAAATTGACAATTTATAAGTAATATTAGGAATTCAATTGTCGCAAAAAGCCGTAGACATAGAAGCAATTACAAACCTCTCAGGCATCTTTTTTAAAGTGAGATTTTGTGATGGAAAGAAGTGTCAATTAGCACAGCAGAAATAGCTGTAATTTTTTTCTTGGGAGGCAAGAGTACCGTGTGCTTTAGAAGATACATCTGTCACTTACCATACTTAGTCTTTAGAATTCTCATATTATTTACTCTCAGTTGAAAGAGCAAAATTATCCACAGTTCAGAGTCATACAAAACTGCTTTGCATGAGCACTGTCAGACACTACAAAGCACCATAACTAAAAGGAAGATGATCTGGAATGCCAAGGCTCTACTAAAATATGATCTCAAATTCATCACAACTACGTAAGAACATTTACTTTTCATGGCCAGTGTTCATTACTATTATGAGACAAATTATTTATTATTCACTCTCTATTCAGCAATTCAAAGAGGTGCATGTGAATTGGTTCTGCCCACTTATTTTTTGCAGTCTACTCTTTTTTACCATTAGGCAATCATTTTGCGTTGTGCTAAACTGTTTGAACAGTATTTCGGACAAACGATATAAAAAAGACCAATCGTGCTGTTTTTCACTAATGCACATGCACACGCACCCACACACACACACACACACATATATATATATATATATATATATATATATATATATATATATATATATATATATATATATATATATTTTTTAGTGGAGATCAACAGTACAGTATCGATCAGTTTTTCTAAAACCTCAAAGTTACTCCTCTTGACATATGCAGAACCCATAAAGTATTATTAGTTGCATTTTTACGCTTGATGAGACTGAGAGTGTTGTGACATTTACAACCACAAGGAACTTTGACTAAAGGAGGCTGCCATCCTTTCAGTGGAGAATGAATTTCAAAGACTATGTGGAGAGGGATACTTAAAGAGATTTCAGATGAAGGTCTACATTTTATCTTGAATTTGAACTAAATGGGACAGGCCATTTTAACCATTCCTTCTATTTCTTGTTATAGGGAATATTTACTCGTCAGGAAATACAATTTGTTTACATTAATCATCAGTTGGTGGCGCTGCAGCCAACTTGAGTAATCATGCTCACTGCAATCAAGGGATGAGATTTTTCACATCCTGGCACGATGAAACATGTTTCTGTTGTGGTATGATGCTTTGCGGACTTCTCTGCGAGACTAATGAAGCTTCACTCCAGTTAAATAATTGGAGGTCAGAGCAGGGAGATGCACAGAAGCTTTTCTCAAGGCCCTGTTCACATGACTTCATCTGATTGTTCCTGAGGATAGCTGGGAATCTCAAATTGGGGATTACTGTCCCAAGTCAGCTTTACACCAGCCACATATTCACTCAGAACTTTAAAGACATGCTTTACATATATGCGACTTTTGAAGCAATTAAAAGTACAGAAATTATTTTTTTCATTATTTGATAACCTTTCATGGACATTTATTAATTTTAAAAACTAATTTAAAAATTATATACAATATTTCTAAGAGTGCAAGTGAAGTTTATTTTGTTTTGTTCTTTTTCCCTAATTTTCAACACCCATTGGGGGGGTCAACTTATAACACAAAACAGACCATTTTTCCCACATATCTGTGTTTGACTAACATTAATTTGAATGCAAAATAAGTACTATCGTATTGTTTACAAAGCTTAAAATGATTTCATATATCTCTAATTCAATATACAGTAGTATGCATTCGTTTTAGAGCATTTGCATCATTGTTGTCAACAACAAGGCTGCATGGATAATTTTTCCGGCAGACATTGACACATTATGAAAAGGAAAAGACGGATTGACTTGTCTCCTTCAGCCCTTGGATGTGCGTTTGACGAAGCCCGCATGGACATCGGCAGGTGGGGAAAGAAACAGCGAATGGCAACCTTCCATGCTCTGATCTCACAACAGTTGCCACTTGGGTAAAGAACAGCCCGAGTAAGATGATTAGCAAATAATTTCTGAAGACATCCACTTCAAACAATTGGACGAGTCTGAAGATCACAACCCATGGAAGAGTAATGAGGATGTCCGCGCAAATGATGAGCAGGAAGAAGAGTCCATCTGGCGCTATTTGGTGTGTCAGATGGTAATGATGACTTTAAGGGCTTTTCGACAAATCCTTATTCAGCTGTGTCAAAAAGTAAAACATTGAAACTTCAAATAATATTGTTGCAACTTTAGTTTCAGCATTTGCTGAATGTACGCGCATGTGTACATTGCCTCGCACTTGTCTTGTTTGCGTCCCACAACCTCCCCCCGATAACCGCAACAGTATGTTATTTGATATACGATGAAGAATGCATCTAAAAGTAATGCGATTTTGTCATTTTAATCAGCCATACCATGTGTTATAATTGAACAGTCATGATCTATGTAACTACTAAAGCCAGGGGTAGACTTATACTCACATTTTTGAAAAATGCACCCAAATTAACCTTTAACCAGGCACAGTGGCCGCTTTCGTCCAACAGACTAAACAGGCAAAGACAGCCTTTATTTGGGAAACGTTTTTATATTTTTAATTTCTAAACAGGCATTTTTTTTAGGATTTTAGAGAAATTTAAGGTTAAGTTACTTTTGGTCATTCTCGGCTAAGAAAGCTGCTGTGTGCAGTAAAGTGTTATGTAAAAAAGGTGTATGGAACACATGAGCCACTTGAAATTAGATTGAACAAAGTATTATAGACATGCAATAAATCTGCTTTTGACATTGATATTTATCAATCCAGTCTGACAAGATCAGGCATTGCCAGACTAATGAAGAAAGGTTGATAACTGTGACTGATATTTGACCTCAGTTACAAGCTCAAAATATTCATATGACTAAGATTATAGGGGAGCAGATGTCACCTTGCAACAATAAACACTTGTGGGCCCTCTTGGGCCAAACGTGTGAGTGCTCCAAAAAGTCCAAAAACATGCAGAGGTTTACATTTGAAGTTGGATCAAATGCTGAAACGTTTTGTCATGTGTGAGTGTGTTTCTTTTTTTTCTCTAATAAAAGCCATCTGCCTGTGCCTTGACAGCTGGATCCTAGCTCAAAATCCTTCACCAGGGCACATGTAAAAGCAAACCATACAAAAGTGACTTGAAATATCATCATTTAACTCTGTTCACGAGATTTACCATCAGGTTAAACATTTCTGACAACACTTTCTGTTTATTATAATAGATTGATCCTTTGCTCCTTTGATCCTTTTTGCTAAGTCATTTCATTGCAAATTAGGCATGGGATGATATCCGATTCAGACAATATGATAACCTTGAGCAAAAATATCACACTATCACAGTATTGAAATTACAGCTCACAAAACATATAGTTTTAAAATATTTTTGGGTAAATAGCCATTTTTCTACATTATAAAAAATGTTTTATTTGTAAAATATATTACACAACATTTGTTAAGATAACAAACACACTTAAACAATCTTTCTGTCAATCGGGAATCTTCCTGTCACTCTGGCTCTTGCCCGCTCATGCACTTCGGCAAGTGGAAGAAGTGGCTTCTTTTGAGTTACACCGACAAAAAAAGAAAATGCTGCAGCAGATGAGGAATTATGTATGATACACAATGAGAGCTACATTTGCACTACCCGTTAAGGTAGATGTCACGGGAGAGGGGGGGAAAAACAAAAACTTCGGGTTTGGACAGACTTGGGCGGTTTTAAATAACCGTGACTTCTAAAACCGCAATATATCACCAATCCAGTTGTCGTCCCATGCCTATTGCAAACGTAATAAATTGTGCATAGTCAGTATCATTTTTTGTGTGAGTTTTGTGTGAGTTATTTGAATTACTGTCATTATAAATTGTTTGACTTTGGAAACGCATTCTAATAATAATAATGGTTGGTTGAATATGTCATACTTTTTAACCATAATAAATGCTCTTGAAATGTTATCATTTGAGACCATTTTTTTCTTCAGCTCTGGACTAAAAAATTGATCAGCAGTACACTGAAAAAAAACTTTTTGTTTGTTGTACATTATTAAAATGTCCTCAAAGCTCGTCAATTGAAATGTTAGTGTATGCATTTGTTTATATATGAATGTGTACATATAGAATTATCTGTGAGAAAAAAATAACACATGGGATCTCAAAAACACTTCTTCAAAATGTGAGCCTTACCTTCTGTCGAATCTCTTCTTCCATTTTAATGGGTGAGCCAAACTCAGCAACTTGCCGAACCCCCTCACTGGCATAACCCCCATACTCCCAGAGCACATAATCTCTAGAGTGGGAAGCGCCAATCAGTGCAGACCAGTGGTTTGCCCGTCCTGCATGGCAGAAATGTAACAAAATCTGATGAGTCAAAATGATACAATATGAAGACGGACCTGATGTAAATTGTTTTATTGGCTATTCTGATACAAAGTGCCTCTACTGAGCAAAAACACATTAGGTATAAATATTTCCTCTCCACTACTGCTATCGAAACGTAGAAGGTGTCAAATTAATTTCTTCCATCAAAATGTCAGATATGCCGTATTTATCAATGCACAGTAAGTTGTTTTTTCCCCTTGTTTTCAGCCCATATTGGTGGGTTGACTTACACCCGCATTTCTGAAAACCAGACCAATTTTCAAATCTGTTTGAATAACATTAAATCAAATGTGAAATAAGTAAAATGTCATTTACAAGGCTTAAAATGATTATATATACACCTCTAATTCCATGGAATAGGCATCCGTTATAGCGCATTTTCACTTTCAAACACATTTTCGTCAAGTGTCGTCTTATTGCCACTTTGTTGTCAACAACGATGCATGGATCATTTTACTGGCGGGCTTCGACCCATTATGAAAAGTTAGACGCCTTGACTTTTCCGTTCAAGACAAAAATGCAAGAGCAGTGGTATTGGACGTATGGATGTCAGCAGGTGGAGGAGAAACACAGCGAAGATCAACCGCTCCACGCTCTGATCTCGCCACAGTCATCACTTGGGTAAAGACGGCTTCAGCAAAGCATTTCTGCAGACCTTCATTTTAAACAAATTGGACGGGTCCGAAGATGACTACTCGCGGAAGAGTAATAAGCATGTTTGAAGAGATGAGGAGGAGGAAAAAGAGCATGTCCGAGATAGCCAAGCTTTGAAATGGAAGGAGCTATTTGGCGGGTCTGATGGTGATGATAACCTTTAGGGCTTTTCGACAAATTCATATTCTGCTCTGTCAAAATATAAAGCATTGAAATTTCATAATGTTTTATTGTTGCAACATTAGATTCAGCATTTGCGTCTGTGTGCGTGAGTACATTGCCTCACACTTGTTTACACCCCACCTCGTCCCTCCATCATCGCAACAGTACGATAAAGAAATGTGTCTATAAGTACCGTATTTTCGTCATTTGAAAACACACACTATGTACCGGATTATATTGGTCAACATGCAAAATCTCTGGTATATATGATTTTTTTTCATTTGGGTTATGATGCTGAGTCCTTAATGTTATGTTATGGATTTTTGGATGAAATGGGTCATATTTTCTCATACTACTGCTGCTGACAATTGTTCATTGTTTGGATAGTATCACTTGAGCAAATCTCCTCTAATATTTGAACCTAAAAAACAAATAGCTAAAAGCATATGCCAAGGGGTAAAAATCTCAAATACTGCTATAAGGCAGTATAGCAGTAAAGTACATATATAGCATCTTAAAGAATGCTTTATTTGTGTGGTGTACTTGTGCACATATATTGTATGCATGACAGCACACTTGAGATTTGAGCTCACTTGGATAGTCTTTGGGATGCACTTTCTCTGACCAGTTTCCATAGAAGGTGAGTTTGTATTTGGCCGTCCCACAGGCACAACACACCAAGGCAGGGTCTACTGTTGCCTCCCCGAACAGACGCTCTGCACAGAAGAGGTTATGACTCACATTATCTAAGGTAAATATAGAAAAGAAAAGCATGTCAAAATACAATATTCAAACACACACAAAGTTATGTGATAATCTTACAACAGCATGCATAAAGGAAATAAAAAAGTATTTAAAGTAAATAGCATTAAGACTGAAGCCAAGTATGGTGGTTTTTGGTGGCCTGTTTTAGTTTCAGCTTAGTTTTTGGCACAAATTGTCATTTTAGTTTTTGTCAGTTTTAGGCATACAGTGGACCACCAGTTTATGACGTCCCTGCCTTGCGTTTTTTTTAACTTACGACGTGGACCGCGACATTTTTTTGTCCCCGCTTCACGATATTTCTTTCGGCTTACGATACATCCAACATGGCAGTCAATGTGCGTGCGTCACCGCCATGTCATACTTCTATACACATGTCACCGCTTCAGTCACTACAATGCTGGTCTGCTATTGTTCGGCGTCATGGTCAAAATGGCCGCAGGGTAAATACTGTTTTTCGTCTTGAGTGCTTAAAAAAGGTGATTTATTGTGCATTGTAATGCTTAATTCAAACTTGAATGGGTTAGCCATGGGTCCCAAGATTGCTAGTGATGTTAAAGAGAGAAGTAAGAAGATGATTTATATGGAAATAATGCTGGAAATAATAAATACAAAGCTAGCCTAGGCGACCCTTATTAGGGAATATGGGCATAACAAGCACCACTCAAAGGTAAATAAATCCTTTCTATATGTTTAATTTATGATGTTTTTTGATTGTATACGTGTATATTATATATACGTAGCACTTACTATACTATTTTGGTACCAATTTTTAAGATGTATATTCAATGTTGATGTTTTTATCTGGGCTTTTACAAGCATAAGCTATTTAACATAGGTTTGGATTGCCCGCCATATGGTGAATTTGCGTTACGATCCCAACGGCGGAACGGATTCATCTCGTAAACCGGGGGCCCACTGTACTACTTTTTTTTTTTGTCTTAATCAACCAAAAGTCAAAACATTTTAGTCTTACTTTAGTAATGTCCATGACTCTTTTATTCTGGTTTTAGTTAATGAAAACTAATGACATTTCCATCTACTTTTAGGTTTAAGTACATTGTATTTCCGCCTCCTCTAACTAGTCCCATTCAATCACACAATATAGGTCTCAGAATATTGATGGAATGATTTTCTTTTAGCCAAACCCAATTATTAATGCATAGAATCATGAATACATCAATTAAGACATGTATCATGTATTACGAGTGACTCTGGGTCTTTTGAACGGCTCAAGCATGGTCTTTAGTCCTTCACTGTTGATTGTGCTAACAGCTAACCAAGCTAACCAAGAGTGACCAGTTTTTCAAAAATAATAATTTGGGCATGACAAGTTCACAAAAAAATAAAACACATCCTCACAAGTAATTATATACAGTACAGCAAATTTCCTTGCTAGTATACTGTAACTAGTAACCGGTGGTAGTGTTATTAGTTTAGCTAATGCTAAATGTGATCTTGGATGACAGTTCAGCAGTGCTGAAGGCACTCACCATCGTCCAACCTTTGTTGTCCCAGTGTTGTGCCAGTGTTTTGAAAAGTTTATCCACATCTCCTGAAACCTGAGCTGAAATCCATGCTGTGACATGCAGCTGTTCTGATTTTGGTTTGTCAAACAAATAATCAAATGCCCACTGCAATGTGCTCACAGGCTAATTGTTGCTCTTAGGTATACTGAATAAGTACAGTGGATCCCCGTGTTACAGCGTCCCTGGCTTATGTTTTTTTCATGTTAGGATGTGGAATACTGAGTTTTTTTTATCCCCTCTTGATGGTATCTTCACGGTTTTGCAACAAAAACAACGGTCATGACCCAAAACTGTATTTATAGTGCATTTTACTGCCTAATTCAAACATGAATAGGTTAGCCATGGGTCCCAAGAGTGCTAGTGATGTTAAAGAGAGAAGTAAGAGGATGATTTATATGGAAACGAAGCTGGAGATGAAATCAAGAAATATGAAGCTAGCCTAGCCTGGGCTACCCTTACTCGGGAATATGGGCATAACAGGCACCAGTCAAAGTTAATAAATCTTTCTATATTTATGATGTTTTCTGATTGTATACCTTTATATTATAAATACGTAGCACTTACTATACTCTTTTGGTACCAATTTTTAATCTGTATGTACAATTTTGATGGGGTTCTAAACGCATTAGTTATTTAACATACGTTTGAATTGCCCGTCATACGGTGAATTCTCCTTATGAGCCAAACTGCGGAACGGATTTATCTCAGAACACGGGGGCCCACTGTACTTCAATTGACCTTTGAGATGTCCTACTGTATGTGTGGTCTTTGAATGCATCACCAGTCAACTGTCTGGACTGCACATTACTCACGTTCGTTTTCTTTTTTCAACGTAACTACCAATGAATTAATTTTTTTTAATGCTGCAAAAATGTGTTCATAAAACTGTATCAATTGGCAGAAAATAACTTGTCTAACATTGGGAATACGCCGCAAGTTCAACTCACTATTGGTCTAACTTCAATGTACACAATTCATCAACACGGCAGCTGGATTTAGTTCTAATTGACGTAAACGTGAAAGTAAACAATTTAAATTACATTTCAATTTGTTTATCGAACTGTGTTATTGACATGCACATGGCTAAAACACGATCTGCAAAAAATGAATACACAATAATAGGGCTGCTGAGGTTTGTCAGGACTTGGGACACAAGGTTCAAAATGGGAACTAAAAAGGGACAGGGTGGTCACCCTAACCCAGTGCTTCTCAATTATTATTATATATTCTCATTTCCACTCTGGAGTTGCCTGGGCATTCTTATTGCCCTCCAGCTCAACACCTGTACACTGGGGTTTACCCCAGTGGACAAGAGGATATCTCCCCTCCGCCTTCGGGTGGGGGGACGGGTCCTGACTGTTGTTTGTGCCTTTGCCTTTGGTGTCCTTGGAGGGTGGGCTGGAGAGCGCTCCCTCTCGGTACTCCCTCGTTCTACTGGTGGACTCCAATGCTCATGTGGGCAGTGATAGTGAGACCTGGAGGAGCGTGACTGAGAGGAACCCGAGCAGTGCTTTGTTATTGTGCTTGTCACAGATGGTCAATAACAAACACCATGTTCAAACATATGGGTGTCCATATGTGCACTTGGCACCAGGACATCCTAGGCCTTGGTTCCATGATCAACTTTGTGGTTGTATCATCGGATTTGTGGCCACATGTTTTGGACACTTGGGTAAAGAGAGGGGCGGAGCTGCGTCAACTGATCACCACCCGGTGGTGTATTGCCTCCGATGTGGTGGAGGATACTGGCAAGACCTAGCAGACCCAAACATGTGGTGAGGGTCTGCTGGGAACGTCTGGCAGAGTCCCCTGTCAGAGTCCTCTGGCAGGATTTCTCCCACGTCCCAAAGGAGGGGGGTGACACTGAGTCCAAGTGGATCTTGTTTTGTGCCTCCATTTTCGAGGCAGCCGATCGTATTTGTGGTCATAAGGTGGTCTTCCTTACGACCTGTTGTGGTACTTGTTGTGTACCTGCTGTGGCGGCAATCCTCGAACTCGAAGGTCGAGGAATGCTGTCCCTTTTGATCAACACAGATCGGTCAACGTCTTACATCTATATTTTGGCCAGGGGGGGTGTTTGCTGGCTGCTACAACAACAGCAACAGCGGCCAGAGGCAGCGCCAGAAATTTTCAATGTCGCAATCTCGCGGTGGCCGAGACTGTGTTAAATATTGTGCTGACAATGCTGCGCTATCGTTAGCTTAGCACAGTAACTATGGTTCAACAGCTGTTAAGTAAAGCAAACGCTGCACATACCAGTTATGCCAAGTTCTCGCTTCTGCCTTTCTACAAGCCAGGTGAGTGCTCTTGCTTGGCTCTGTTTTGTATTGAAAGCTCAGCTGACCGGATTGCTCTCCGGTGACCGCAAAACGGCCGCCATGATTCATTCCTGCCCCCTGCGTGAGCCGATGAATGTTTCCGAAGTTGACTGGCTGTCGCGACGCGAAACGCGGAAAAAGTAAAAAAAAAATTAACTTCACGTGAAAGGCAAAATTTCGCTTCTCGTGACCGCGCGCGGCCATTCGCGTCGCTCCATTCGCGTCCATCGCCTGATGTGCATTCGCGCCCAGTCATGCGAACTCCATTGACTACAATACAGAACTCACAGCACGTACCATTAAACTAAATCATCTCCAAAACGTTATTTCGGGTGCAACCCATGCGGCCCGGTACCGGTCCGCGGACCGGGGGTTGGGGACCACTGCCTTACATTACAAGATCTTGTCATGTTTTCAAAATTACAAGATATTTTTTTTTTTACAAATCAATTAAGCTTTTCTGAAAGAGCAAACACATAAACCATATTAAATTAAAACAAAAAAATAAAAGTTAAAAAAAAATGGGGAGAACACGTACACTTCATAAATTTGCAACATGTATATTGACAGACATTTTCTTTTGGATCTGTTGGTGAAGAACCTGTGAGGAGACAAGGATGTCTCCAAGGGCCGAACAGCATGGGCTTAGTCTTTCTGTTCCTGATTAAGAAGTCCACAGCATGGACTAACACCTACACCTCCCACTATCACAAACTGATTCTTTGCATTGTTGCCAGAGCTCTCCCCGAAACCTTAAGGGCAGCAAAGACTTGTACCTAGGTCCAACCCAAATGAATAAATGAGGAGCGGAAAGCATATGTGACCAGACCGGAAGGAGATTTGAGAAGGTCAGGTTCTTTTCCGCCTTCCTCGTGAGAAAAAAAAAAAAAACTACTTGTCTTTCTTCCTATTTGTTGTTTATACAAGGTTCTAGGTTGCCTGAACCTAATAAAATGATCCTGTCAGGCCTTCCAGAGTTCTTCGATAACTTCGAAAGCAAAACTTGTCAGCAAACCTTTAATGGTGAATAAGGGGTTGCCTGTCCACATATTAGCCCACAAATTTAGACTTTAGATATGTAAATAAGACAAGTATCTGCCATTATTGTTGAATTCCACATTTTCATTACGACAAGTCCAATTTTTAAATGTAAACAAAAATACTTAAACATACAGGCCGGCAGTATTTACTCTGCAGCCAATTCACAGCAACCCCAAGGCAGAAATGCAGCTCTGTGGTATTAGACAAAAGAATATTTCAACACAGACTCCCAAGAGAGCTCCTCACAGATTTCCTTTCTGCCTCTCTTGGCATCATTTAAAAAAAAAAAAAAGACAGCCTTCCCTAATCACGAAAAAGAGCCATGGTAAAGAACAGCCCCATTCTTAGTGGTCAAGGATATGAGTAGCAAGTAAGGAGTGAGACGATGATGAGCAGCTGTCATTACCTTTCTCACATAGCCGGATGGTAAGAGAGCCCTCATCTTGAAAATAGATGATTTTCTTTTGAACAATGCTGGCCCTGCAGAAAAAGAGTATGGCACATAAAAGGGCTGAATATATTACATTTGCAGAAAAAAACAAAACTGTTTGTTAGAAATAAGGTCAAATTGAGCATTTGATGTACAATAGTATTGTGCGTCTCTGCCCCATTATCAAATCCATGCATATAATCTTCTGTGGGCAAAATATAATTGAATTTTCACACTGGCCACGGAGGATAATTATGTTCTGATTTACTCGAGGTTTGCACATGCAAAATCGGAATAGCGAGAAATCGCTGCTACTATCAAACCCATTAAGTGAGCAAAAAAACATGCAATTAAGTACAAGAGTTTGGGATCTTAATAAATGAGGCCTTGAATGTCACGGATTTGATTGTACACGTTAAAATACAATACAATACATACACATGTTGCAGCAAGATGGATATTGAAAAATTGAGACGTTATATTCATAAGGTAGCAAACTCAAAATGCATCAAATTAATCAGTAATTTTGCACCTGGATTTCTTCGAGAAAAAGACAATATGTCATCCTTTGCAAATGTGGTCAAAATATTGATTGATTGAAAGCTCTCTAGTAACTTTTAGGATCAGTTGGACGTGCAAGGCTACTTTTGATTCAAATTATATGCTGTAAATTATGCATGTAAGAGCTCGTGTTACTTGTTCTCTACAGTTCTTTCATTTGCAAAAAGATGTGACAGCCTTTTGGCTAGTGTGTTGAGTGGAATGTGAAGAAGACACTGGTCTATGTACCAGTGTGATGGCTCTCAGAACTCATTATCACACGCATTGCTGTGAACGCCAATAACTGTGAAGCCATGACTAAGACTCAGGAAATGTTCTGCCAACAGTTCATGCCACAACTTATTTGCAATATTTTCAAACCAAAGATGTTTTCTCTGGAGAATATTGTATTTTTATTTCATTTGTAAATAATCCCCACACAATATCAAAGATATTATAAAAAATGCCACCATCCCTACTGTGTTAACTCTGTGTCTCCCATGAGCAGTGTAGGGCGGAATGCATTAGAAAAGTAATGGAATGCATTGCAAAAATAATGGAATGCATTACTTTTTGCTGTAATGCAGTAATGTGATGCACTACACACAAAACAAATGTAATATTTTACTCGGGACAAATGAGAGTAAGGCATTGTGTTACAATTTATTTTTTACCTGAAATATTTAAAAAATATTTTTAATAATATATTTTAAAACTCTTTTTGAGCACAGTCATTGAGTCACATCTTTGCAGTTATATTTCATAGTTGTTCCATAAACTGATTCCTTGAGCAGATACACACATTTGCTTGACCGGTGGGAAAAAAAAATAAACAGCAGATAAACCGCATTGGACTATAAGCCGCAGGGCTCAAATCACGAGGAAAAAGTCGCGGCTTATAGTCCGAAAAATATGGTATTCACTTTCTGTTATTAGTACCTACTGCAGCAGAAATGAGAGCGGCAGCAGCAGACAACAGGTTGATTATGGACAATACGTACCGAATATGGACGTATGTCTATTACTTTCAGGTCGTTAGATATCAAGACAAGAAAAATATAATAGTTAAGTGCACTTTGTGCACGACAACTAAAGAGCTGTTCACTTTGCCAAATAGCACCAGTAATTTGACAAACCATTTAGAACGGAGCTATAGTAACTTGAAGTTAGCAAAAAGAAAACACGGAGGATTGGGAGTGGGGATAAAACAAAGCAGAAAATTATCGTTCTCTCGCTAAGGGATGCCACTTCCACCTCAAGAGGTTAGGAGACTCGTGTCAGTATATCATGCGCAGAAGATAGACTGCCGCTTTCCACAGTGGATTCGACAGCATTTTGAAACCTTGTCGCAATTGGCAATAATGACAAAAGAAGCCAACAGCAATTTTCACTGTACATTTGCTATTAATTACAGTCTATAAACACTGAAGTTGTGGTCAATGTGTATCAAGATAAAGCATCCAAAAACTCATGTTAAACAGTACGTTAAAAACAACAACGATGTTTGCAACTGGTTTTTAAAGGTTTACAATACAATACGGATTAAATGATTTGTACTGTTTTTAGATTCAAGCCAATTTTCCAGTGGATGTGTAATTACCATAATGAGCTACATTTAGACTGGCAAATCCATATTTAATATTGGCTATGTGATTAATATAAAAGTAATGCAATAGTAGTGAAATGCCTTACACTTCAAATACAGTAATATTGTAATGTAAATAATTACTTTGAAAGGACAAAATTAAGTAATAAATAATGCATTGCAGTTTTGAAGTAAGTTGCCCAACACTGCATATGGTGGCAACAGGGTCTTGGGTGCTTGCACTTCATCAAGCAGACACATAAAACGGTGTTATTAAAGTGAGCAAAAACCCATTGACTGGACACAAGGGAGGAACTGGAGACATTATATTGAAGTTATTAGTTATATTGCTTCTATAAATCTCACAGTGCAAATGGTGCAATATGGTTGACTGCTAAGGCATGAAATTGAAAACAAAAGTGAAATATATGGAACATCACCATGATTCGATTGATGACTCCATTATATATTCAGTGTTGCTAATGGCCAATTTGTGTGAATCAAGTCATTTAATCATTTAATGTACCAAGATGGTGGCCACTGGGTCGTTGTCAGCTCGAGTGGCAAGAAATCTGTTTTTTCTTATTTTCCCTTGAGCAAAAAAAAATGTAAATTGATTACAATTTGGAATTGTAAACTACAGTACAGAGCGGTAACTTAGCTATTAAAACAGGAAGCTAATAGAGTCAGTCAGTGTTGCTGTTGAAAATAAAGCTTTAATATTTTGCTTGGGCTTAGATTTCTCCTACCTCAATTTGTTCTGACTCACAGTATGTTAATCATATTTTGGACGCCACACTTGTCCTCACATACAAAGTGTATTCACTCCTCATCTCCTGGCTGCCGACTTTTTTTTTTTTTCCTGGAGGTGTCAGCCAGCACTACATGCTGAATCCTGAGCATACTGTCTGACTCAAGTGAGAAAGTGGAGGGAGTTGGGACACGTCAAACTGAGAAACAACATTCCGGCTTCAAAGAAGCTCTGACTGCAATAACAAAGCTCATCCACGTAAGAAAATATTCAAATTGGCATGAAAAACAAACCAAGTTAGCCTTTCATGCTGTTTATGTTGCTCCGATACAAGAAATTAGTCAACAGGGGAAATGAGCATAAATATACAGAAAAACTAAATAAATAATTCAAAAGGTGAGAAAATGTGTACGTGATACTGATCAGACAGGGAAGCATAAAGGTTGAGAAAAAGCATCTCCCTACACGTCCTTTTTGTAAGTACCGTATTGCTCCGTGTTCAAATCTTCCTCGCGTGTAAGTCCACCCCAACCTTGGAAAGTTCAATTTAGGTGAATTTTTAAAAAACCCGAATATAAGCCTACCCCTGACTTTTGTGGTTACACATATCATGGCTGTCCAATTAAACTTACTTACTTACGAACTTTAGCATTTCTTCATCGTATATTGAATGACATTCTGTTGCGGTTATGGGGGGAGGGGGTGGGACGGGGTTGAAACATGATCAGTGCGAGACAATGTGCTCAAATAAAACGAAATGAAGGACCATTGCTTTATTTTTTGACACAGTTGAAAGTGAATTCATCTCAAAGTCACCCTCACTATCTGACAGGCCAAATAGTTCCTCTCATTTAAATCCCAGACGTCCTTTCCTTCCTGCTGGTCATTTGCGCAAACATCCTCGTTACTCTTCCAGGGGTAGTCATCTTTGGACCCGTCCAATTTGTTTGAAATGGAGGTCTTTGGAGCTGATTTGCTGATCGTCTTACTTGGGTCATTCTTTACCTAAGTGACAAATGTTGTGAGGTCAGAGGGTGGACGGCTGCCCTTTGCTGTTTCACCCGCCACCTGCCGACATCCATGCCTTATTGTTCAAGCATGCAATCAAGGGCTAAAGGAGACAAGTCAATCCGTCTTTTCCTTTTCATAATCCGTCAAAGTCCGCCGGAAAAATTGATCCACGCAGTCTTGTTGTTGACAACAAAGAGGCAATAAGGTAGCACGTGCATTTGAAAGTCCAACCACGCTAAAACAGATGCATACTATATTGCATATTATATAGTTAGAGGCGCATATACATATAATCATTTTAAGCCTTGTCAATGACATAATATGACTTATTTTGCATTTGAATCAATGTTAAAAAATTGGTCTGTTTTGAGTTATGCGGGTATAAGTCGATACCCTCCAATATAGGGGGAAAAACAACTCTGTACACCAGAAATATAGTAGATATAAAAATCTTTTACTGTACAGTTAATTCATTCGTTGTTCTTAAAGACACTGCTAGGTACTACTTGGATGTAGCATCAATGATGAGTCCGTCATGAAACAGCCTCGCCTGGGCGACCCAGCCAGGGGAGATTAGCTCCTGGCTTGTGTCCATGTGGCCCACTACTCCACAGATCCCCCCTTCAGATCCATAGCCATTTTGAGGCTTTTTCTGCAGCCTCTATGTCGGTCTTGATGGGTTTTAGACTTGGGGTTAGTGCCAGGCCAGCAAAACCCAGGCAGCCCCGCTCGAGCGGTTCGCAACAGGCTTTCCAGTCATTGCTCCGGCATTCAGTCACCAGCCCAGGATATTTTGCCCTCTTGCCATCGTTAGCCTCCTCCATTATGTCTTCCCAGGATACAGTAAGCTCACACCAGGGTCTCTTGCTTTATTGACTCCGATGTTAGTAATTTAAGTTTCTTTAAGGCCCTCTAAACACCAACCTGACGATGGGCCACATACAGCGTAGGCCTATTACTTAGAGCAGACCGGCTCAGAAAAATCCTCATGAACACACTGCAGCGACGCCAATGACTTTGTACCTTCTGCGCATACGTAGTACTTCTCCGTGACATTGGTGGGAAGCCTGACGTCACGTCCGTAGCCTTATTCACAGTGATCCCTCGCTCTATTGCGGTTCATCTTTCACGGCTTTGCTGCTTCACAGATTTTTTACAGTGTGGATTTTTTTTTTTTACAGTGCATTGCGCTCTGAATGCTGATTGGCTCAGGGGCTTTACTGTTGTCTAGAAATAAGATATTGACGCTGTACTGTATTGGTTTTTCACTTGTCAATTTATTACAAAAGGCAAGAGGATCCAAAAGCTCGGTATCGTCTCTCTGTAACCGCCCATGTGCGCACACGTTAAGAACGTGCTAGTGAGCACATTTATTGACAGCTTGGTCTCTGGAAGCGGATCATGTGACTCGTAGGCGTGCCGAGAGCAAACGCTCACACTAATGTAGGCACACAGGCAGCAAGGGAAAAATGCACAGCTTTGGAAATTTGACTTTTACCAAAATTTCTTTTGTAATAAATTGAAATTTCAAGTGTATTGTTATAAGAGGCTCCACTTTAATTCGGTCCGGGCATATCCGTTTATAAAAATCTTCTTGCTCAGAAAAAGAAAGAGCGCCAACAATCAACCATAACAATGTTCTTCTCTCACAGAGAGACTCCTGTGCCTTCAGTAGAAACAGACACTAAAGCGGAGCGGCACAGCTGGGACTGTGAAATACGTGAGTGACAATGTTTCCAACCTTGTATTACTATAATAAAATAATTCTTTTAAACAAATTTTGGGCATTAAAATATATTGTATATTGCATTGTAAAATAATTAAAAAAAAAATAAAGCTGACTACTTCACAGATTTCACTTTGTGCCTGTTAATTTTGGAACGTAACCCCTGCGAGGGATCACTGTATGCGCAAAAAAACAGACAGCGTTCTTTCTCTATTGTCCAGGTAGGCATTACGTCAAACACCAAAGTTGAAATGTGATAAGAAAAACATGAAAAAGATGCTTGTTTTTTCAGGGTTCGTCACTTCTGGTTCTCATCTCATCTTGTGCTCTAATTTGCACAAGAATCGTGGAAGGTGTGGAACCCTTTTCTGACGCCCCATGACAAACGCAGATGTTCCCACAGGGTTTGGCCACACCAAGTTGACAATGTACGACGGCTTCTGACCTCTGACGTCGAACTGGTGTGTAGAGGGTCTTAGGGTGATGCAGTGGCAGACTAGTACGTATGTATGTACCATCCCGTGGCTCAAAAACAAAAGAAGAATTAAAGGGTGTTTTCAAACTTTTGACTGTTATGTTTATTTTAATTTGAATACCGGAGAATAACCACCACTAAAATATGTAGTCTTCACATGGGGAAACCTGTGATGAATTAAGGTATTATTTTTTTTTAAATAAAACTGAGCATTAATCTAACCAGATGGAAAGAAGAGAAAGATTTTTAACCAAGCAAATCAGCCACATTTGGCACTGAAACAGTTTCCATAGTTGTGCCTTGGCTTCAATCTTGTGTACAGTATCTTGTGATTCCAAAAGCAAATTCCTCGCAGTCCTTAGAGTATATCCATGCAAGTGTTTGTCGGTGTTTATAAGGTCATAGCGTCCTGCTGGTAGTTGAAGAGAGTTCATCCAAATATGCTCTTAGAGAATGTCTTCCTACATGGGTGGGTAGCAAAAAGGCCCATAGGACTTTGAGAGAGTAATGAGAGGTTTTCCTATCTGAATTCCTAGTAAGTTGTTTAAGTACTATTTACAAATTCACTTTCTCTGCCTTTTGACCATGCAGACTGTGTTACACATATTCATGTCATGTCAAACTTCAGCTCAGTCAAGCCATCAGTATTCCCATGCTGTTGCACCAAGAACTACAGGATTGGTCAACAAACCATCAAGCGCACCCGGTGGCAGCACATCAAATTGTGAGCCTCTCTTGAACAACATGCTTGAAAATGTTCAGTCTTAATGCAAACAAAGATATAATCATTGATCGGAGAACAAGCAGCTTGGAGTCTTGGTGGTTTAAAAACCTCAATGTGAATTGAGTTATTTCTTTATTGCTAAAAGTGAGGTATGAAAATTCCTCTCACTTTAATACCCGAGGATCCCTTTCTTGGAGCATTTGGCTGGAGAATTTCAGAAACACTCTCAATGACCTAACGCTGGAAAACTGTTACTTTTGTGTCTTAAGATAGAATACCGAACACATGAGATATATTTGTTATTAATATTAAAAAGGACTAAATATATAGAGGGTTTTTTTCCTTTGGTATTTTTGCAGATTCTAGAAATTAGAACCTGAATCGTGAACCTGAACATATTTTTAGACTTGTTAAAATGTCACTTAAAACACAATGCACACCCCCCTATTTTCCGATCGCATGAGGCTGGCAGTTGGAAAAGTAGATATCGGGGCAGATAACTTTGGGTGCCAGTGGTGTGGACAAACTCTGTTTCTGCAGAGCTATAAAGTTATAAAGCTGTTTAAGAAGTCAAAGGGTGCGTGTATAATGTTTTATTTTGAAGAGATGGGAGGCTCTCCTCTTCATATTGAATGACTAACAATGCATGACGATGTTAAAAAAAATAAGGGTAACATTAGGACAGTAAAATAAACCAAAAAATGGATCAGGGCAGAATTGGTTCATTTTCGTTGAAAGTAGTTTGAAAGTAGTTATTTTCCAGTTGATTTTCATCTTAGGGTTAAAGTATTTGAAGGAAAGAAGGAAAGAAAGGCATAAGGACATAGTAAAAAACTTTTCAAAACTGGTGAAACCAATCACCAACTTCATCATTCCCTTGGGGAGAGTCAGCACTTGCTGCTTCTTTCGCCAGGTAGACACTTCTACAGGTTGAGTGAAATGAGTTAAGGCAACAGCCAGCTGAGGAAGGTCTGACATTTGACTTCCTCCCTCAAGGTGCAAAAGAAGAGAGCTCAGTGCCAGTGGCAGCAGCTGAGTCGAGCAGAGACAACACTTGATAGAGCGAGCTATTTAAAAGTTGCTGACATCTTTTACTTGCCAAGACAATGAAGTGAATGCTTCACGGTTGACTTATTTTAGGTGTACAGCTTTTGCATTACTAGGTGTAAATCCTATCAGCCCTTTTCCAAAAAAATCCAGCGAAAATGCGTGATCCATTAAAATGACGCAAAATGCAAACTTACGATTATGAACCGGTATGATTAACACAAAGTAAAGTTAGCTGAGGTTTAAACAGAGTGACTTTGATATTAAGCAGCATGATCGCTTAATCGCTGAAACATCTCCCTAACAGTTGTGAGGTTTGGTATTATGACTCAGGAGTGCTTCCATGACCTCTTCTGGGTAGTCCGGATTTCTTTCGCATAACAAAGCATGCTAAAATAAATGAATAATCTAAATTGTGTGAATAATTCTTTATCGATTGGTCTTATTTATTAAGGCTATTAGCCAATATCAACTAGGATTAGCTTCAGCTCACCTGCAGCCCTACAAAGGAAGGAAGCAATATAGTCACTGAATGAAAGGATAGACCATGGCATGCCTGGTTAAAAACCTTTAATGTCTAACAGAACTTCGAGTATTATATTATTCCATTTTACTTCCTTGGATCCAGAAAAAGAATCTTTATTTCTTTCAAAGGTAATACATCGATAAGCGTAACCCTAACATTGGCAGAGCTCCATACCGTTTTACATTCTCAGGTTCACGGATAAGGTAATCTGTAAATGTGGTTTGTAATGAACAACGGAGTGAAATGCGGGTGTCGTAAAATCTACTTTAAGACATACGAACAGAAACGAAACACCACAGCAGTCACCTTGCATGGCAACTTGCCTTTAAGTGTTCAATGAATGTTCTTGCCAAGTTTAAGACCCAACACCACTAATGGCTAGTAAAACAACTTAAGATAAGGCTTTGTTTTAGTTGAACAGATATCAGCTATGACATTAATGTCCATTGTTACAGCACAACTATCGTAATTCGCCAAATATAAAACACACTTCTGTATATGCCGCACCATTAAATTTGGGGTCAAATTCTGGTATTTTCTATGTTACCATTTATAAGACACTTTAGCAACAATGCAAAAACCTTTAGCAAAACAATAAATCTCATTTCTGTAAACTCTTCATATTTACTTGTGTTCCCATTCCGAAGTTATACATTTGTTGTGTTAAGGTAAGTGTGTGTTAGATTTCCCATATTGTGAGCGGTCAGTGAACCCCGCGCCACTAAAATGTTGAATGTGCTTGAAGCTGTTGCTTTTGCATTTTCTCGTAACACGTTTCCAGTTCATTTTACCATAATTACTCAAAGTTGAGCAGCTTCCGTGTTTTTCCAAATTTACAATTGCGTGGATATGCCAAAAGACCGCAATAAATAACCGAGTCAAATAGATTACCTTTCCGTGTTCTCTAAACAGTGCATCAGCATGGAGACATTGAATCAGCTGGAGACAGAACACATTAACTTTTTCCTCTCGGTTTTCCTCCTGTTTTAAATTTTAAGTGTCACCGGTAAGAACTGTCCAAAAGACAGAATGTAAACAAGAAAAGTTGTTTTTTTTAGGACAACTTGCGAGTTCGGTATTTGAGCCAACTTGAAAGTCCAATAAGCATTTTGCGGGCCACATAAAATGATGTGGCTGGCCGAATCTGACCCCCAGGCCTTGAGTTTGACACCTGTGGTCTACCTGCTTCTTTTATTGAAAAGAATGCGGTAAAAATTCCAGCTATCATGAGCAGGTGTTGGCTTGATGCTGAGGAACTTGACGCTAACTGCCAACTGATGTCCCCCTCATATAGCTCCTCCCATTACTGTAATTATTGTAAGTAAGAATATGGCCGATAAAAAGCATTTCTGGAATGCTGTTGAATAAAAGTAAAACAAAATCCAATTTTTAAGTAACCTTTTATTTTTACTTTTCGCCTTCATTATGGGGGGAAAAAAGTGCTTCTTATATTTGGGAACTACGGTAATTTATTATCTCATTGACAACGTAAAAGATTCAAAAGAATTTTACTTTGCAGTGCCTGTTCTAAACAGTTACTCTTTCCCAGAAGGATTTATGAAGCAATCCATCTGGCATGTCAGGTTACCACTGCACTGCTAGAGGCTCTGATAATCACACACTATGAGAAAATAAAATCCACAGGTCCCACTGTCACACCGGATTCATATGAATGATGGCTGCGGATACAAATCTGTTTTCATATAAAGAACTTTTTAACATTTTGCAACTGTGATTGTCATTCTAGATGGAAAAATACAAGATTAAATAATGGTTGGTGGCATTTACGCCGGAATTGGCTGTTTGTTGTCAGGCGCAGTGGCATGCTCAATGTTTTTTGTTTTTTTTTTAATTGATGTTGCAGAATTAAATGTTGCACTACTGTGTATCAACAAGTTTCGTGTCAGGTTTCTACAAGTTGAAACCTAACTGGTATTTTCAACGCCTGAAATTATTATTATTATTATTTTTATTTTTTTTTACCAAGATTAATACCAGGGCCTTGATGAAAGAATTTTATTAAACACTGCAACTTCTACAAAATGACGAATGAACGGATGGTTTTCTTTTTTATGCAATCAACTATATTTCTTAAATTCACATTAGGAATGGCAACAGGCTAGTTTTTGGGGGTCTGAAAAAACGTTCACAAACATAATCTATACAATGTAATAATTTTGAATGTACAGTATGTTCTTTCAGAAAAGTTAAACAATTCATCCAATTGCAAATACTTACTATCAAACCAGAATTTTGTGAAAAAAAGAAACACTAATTGACATCCCAGCAAAATCAAATATACCAAATATAGTATCCAATAGTAGGGATGGAACAGTCCTCTTTGTCTTTTCTCATTGGGCCTCAGGCATTTTACTTTTTGGCTCTAAAAGGTCAACGATAAATGGAAAGTGTATTGGCTGTAGAAAAGACTTACTTGGCATAACATTTTAACAGATAAGTAACAGAATATCATCATATTATTTGCACAAGTGCAATGATTTTGAAACAATGGGTGTTGAGTTGTCAGCACACTGAAAAATATAATCCACCCAGTCTATTTCACCATTGAACGAAAAAAAAAAAAACATTGAGAGAAGACTTTAGTGGAGAGCTACAAATTATTAGGGTGTATGCTTTTCAAGCCTCCAAGAATAATTTGAGACATTTGTTGGCCTGAACACAGACAGTCTCCGCAGTCCAGAGAAACAATAAGTTCAAATAAAGCGTTGAATGCAAAATCAGTGTTCCCTGTGAGCGATTCGGTTTTTTTTTTGTCCTAAAGAAAGAGTGAAGATGTGTTTTGTTGTCATTTCATTAATAAATGCTTCCCATACCGAAAAGGGAGCACAGATGTGTTACAAAGGATATATTTCCTGTTAATAATTAATGGGATTTAGAAGGCTTTGCTGTGGTAGAAGAATCCATCAAGTTTAAAAGAAGAGTTACAAGAAGTTTAGAGGAAATGAGAGTAAGAACTTGTTGGATGGTGTTATGCTTAATCTTTATCTTCCTGTTGGGGGGGCCAGTGACAGTAATTGAAGATACATTTACATAGCAGATGTGCCTTTTTGCAAAATAAGATTCATTGGCCGACAAACACGGAGATGGATGCATGCCATCTGTCAAAGAGAAAGCAGCGGATAAATTAAAACACAGCTGGGAGAGTACAAGAGCAGCATAGGCATGTTAGTGCATCTCACTCAGCTGTGGGAGTCATGGAAGGTATTTCCCTCGGGAATTTAGGTGAGGAGATGAAAACCACACATGAGAATAAGTAGAGTATGAAGGCAAAGAGAAGCAGATGATCCAAGAGGCAGTTCACAATTGTTTTCTGTCTACCATTTTAACATAGTGAAGTGAAGACTCCCCATTTGTGTACCCACAATCTGACTCACAAACGTTCCGACTAATAGAGATCGCTTAACTGTCATAGCTTGTGCATAACTTTCTCAGTTGCAACAAAACTAAGTAGTTAATAATTGTGAAATTGGGCAGGGTCATTTTGCCTAAAAATAAGATCTCTGAATTTCTCCACAAAAAATCCATTTACGATTATATTCAGACACCCCCCGCCCCACTCCTATTTTTTTTTTATGAAAATAAATAAAAATGACAGAGATTTCAAAACAAGTTTTGTTTTTATTGTAGCTAGCATTTAACACAGATAACTCCTTCTTATAATTGTGCAAAATGTCTGCCTTGCATTAAATACTTAACTGTAAACAAACATAGCATAGTACAACATTATATGAGATTGATAAAGTGCAAATGTATTTTTTTCAACTTTCTTGAAGATAAACATTGTAACTTTTATCACTTAGGACTGTGGTTCCCAACCATTTTTCAGTGAAGTACCCCCTGCGAAATATTTTTCAGCAAAGTACCCCTTAACCAGTGCAAAGCATTTTTGAGTTGAAATCAAAAATAATAATAATAATAAACCTTAAAACATGCCATCAGTTTCTGATTTATTAAAAATTAGAACCTTTCAAACTTCATTTGTACCGGTCCACAAAAAATAATCAACATAAAGTGTCAGACTTGTTCTTAAAAAGAAATATTAGAAATAAACATGTGTCCACAGAAACATTTTAAACACAGAGTGTACTCTTTTGGGATTAAAGTTGGGATCTGTTCACAAAAGTAAATCATCCACTTAATATATATTTGTCTACAAAAAATAATCAACAAAATGTTTTAGAGCTGTTCTCAAAAAGAAATAATTTTAAATAAATATCTGTCCACATAAAATATTAAACATAAGTGTCCTCTTTTGGGATTACAGCAGAGATATGTTAACAAACATAACTCGTTAAGTTAAGTATTATTATATATTTAACCACAAAAAAAAATCAAGATACAGTGTCAGATCTGTTTTCAAGAAGAAAAAATTATGAATAAATTTTTGTACACAGAAGAATTTTCAACTTAAAGTGTCCTCATTTGGGATCACAGTAGTGGTGTGTTCACAAAAATAAATCATTAACTTGACAACTAACGAGAAGTGGCACGTGACAAGTTGGGTCGAACCATTTTAGAATGGGGGAGAATCTGGGCTTTTAAAATAATGAAATTGAATAACCGCCTGAACATAAGATTTAAGAAAGCACCCTTAAAGTATGTGAATGCTCGTTGTGCTGCAAGCTTTGAAAGAAAAAAAATATGCTATCATCAAGGAAACCTATCATGACGAGACATAATTTAGGTGAGACGATTCCAACAGCACATTTGATTACTACCTCTGTAAATTAGCGTGAGTTAGTAGGACTCGCATGTGACTCATGAAAGTGTCCAGTGACTGTAGGGCATAACAGATTGCAAAGCCAACTTGGTACAACACGAGAAGAGGCAACTTTCTCTCAAAACAATCAAATGATAAACACTTTATTGTGGTAGCATTCTCATAAATAGATTAATGGTAGCATAAAAGTATGTCAAGATTATGCAAACGTTTATGACTGAATTGTCAAATTGTGAAAGTATCATCTTGCTTTGTTTGATAGTGTTTTGAAGAGCAATAACTGAAGAAAGTAACCTACTTGAGTATGACGCAACCACTCTCAGTAGGTGGTGCTGTCCAATAAACCTGTATCCTGGTGCGTCTGCGGGGTGTGCTTTCCGTCACCGCGGGGGGACAGTTGGTCATGAACTGTGTGTCCTCTTCATCAATAATCTAAACACACATGCACACACAAGGGATTTGTGTTGTCAAATTTATGACAGCAATTTAGAAAATGTCTTTCTTTGCATGAAAAGTGTCTAAAACGAGTGAAAATCTCGGTGTTCCAAAGAACACAATATCACATTAAATGCTAATAGACTCTGGCCATTTCTTGTGACCCACTTTCTTGAGACCCACACTTTATGCAAGTGGTTGGGTAAACCCAATTTTTGTCTATATGGCCTATGGTGCTATTGGGCATACAAAACAGCCAAGTAAGACAACCAAACACCCCACCTTAATAAGCAAGGCAAGGCATACCATATTTGTAGAACCCTGTACATATATATGCTTTGTATGTTTAAATACTTTACATACTCGCCGAAGTAATGTTTACATCATCTACATCGAGGCATGAACAACACTGAACAGCAGTGCGAGCTGGTGTACATTGATCTTAGTAGACAGGTAAGAAGCAGAAAATGCGACTTCATTTTGGCCAAATCCCAATACTAACCCTTACATCTTGTCTTATCGCTTACCCTGCCATTTGCCCAGACATGAAAAGAGCAGCAGGGACATTTTACAACAATTGTTGCGTGTGCTTGCTACACAACCAGCACGCACCTCGGTGTGATGACGTCACACAACCAACAGGTCCCAATTCCTTGACCGATATTGTTAACCATTTGTCTTGGCCTCCCCAAAAAGGACCAAGAGGGGAGGAGGGAGACAAAGATTGGGGGTTATGCAAAAAGAGCTACACACTAATAGACCTTCTTTGTAACACACAAACAGACATGCAAATACAAAATGTGCAATGTGTATACAGCAGTCTGGACACACACATTCAGGGATTTCAGTTTTGACCTCCCAATGCCTCTCTATTCAGTTCACTGCTTTACTTTGTGGTGCTAAGCCTGAAGCTATGTTAGTCAAAAGCAGGCACAAACAAGCGGCCAAAAGGCATTCGAAGAGACAAAGCGAGCTGAGGAGGAAGAAGACGGACAAGGTAGAGTTGCTGGCAGCAAAGGAGTGAGAAAAGCACAGGACTGAAAATTAAGTTAGAAAAACAAAGGCAAGTGTTCAGACAAAAACTGAAATAAGAGACAAAGAA
The DNA here is from genome assembly GCF_059441005.1 of Hippichthys cyanospilos. Classification (NCBI taxonomy): domain Eukaryota; kingdom Metazoa; phylum Chordata; class Actinopteri; order Syngnathiformes; family Syngnathidae; genus Hippichthys; species Hippichthys cyanospilos. The sequence goes on from NC_142374.1 coordinate 4,366,135, forward strand.
CATGTTTATAGAATTTGGATTGTGAATAATTGTGGCGTTCATAGGGATTTTGGTTTAGAATGCAACATTTGAGGCAATAGACGCACAATGATTTTTGCAACCCCTTATTTGCACTTCATTAATCAGTGCCTCGGAAAAAACTGGAACATCATAAATTTGATCAGGAAAAAAAAGGTTAATTGTTGTGTTCTTGTATAAAACTGTAAGAGTGAGGGTTGACTTTTTTTTGTGCTTGTATTGTCATGTCAGGAGGAGAGTTTGGACCCAGGAGCAGACAGGAGATGGAAGTGGAGAAGTAGAAAGAGTTTTTATGGACAAAAATCCAACAAAAATATCACCAGAAAACTTAACCCAGAAGCTAATCTCATAAAAAGAAACAGAATCAAAGCTAAAAACTCGAAAGATCACACATAGAACTTAAGAGCTCAAATACTGTCATGTATCATCCTATACAACAAAGCGTAAAAAAGGACTGCATGGAAACAAATACATCCAAGAGCAGCAGTCACATGACAACATGCATACAATTTGTGTTTCTGGAATGTCCTCCATTTAACAAAAAAGTAAATATTAGAATTGTTATTCACATACACTGTTTCCAAAAATGAGAGAGCCGTCGTGAAGGTTGCAAATTGTGTTGTAGTTTTGCTAATTTACACGAGTTTGCCCATCTTCTGTCTGCATGATCGTCTGCATCTTCTGTCTGCAAGATCGTTTATTTTCAAGACACAACTGGTCCACATAGTGTAAAATCATAATAAAGATGGCCAGGCGCTGAAGTGGTGCTTTCAAAATCCTACACACTGCATGTGGGAATTGTCTGCAACATCGAAGTCAAAGCAAACAATTGAGGTACTCACACAATACGGACCACCAGAAAGCCAAAGCATGACATGATATTGTTCTCACTGTTTGTTTCGTTGCGGTTTCATTTAAGCCTTGAGGGTGCCAGCTGTCTTACCTCACCCGGCATCCAGTGAATCACAAGCCAGAAATTGAAGATGTAAATCCATTCAGTGGGTAGAATACTGGCTTACATAAACATAGCCAGCCTGGGTTCGATTCCCGGTCAATGCCCAATTCACAATTGTCTTGTGATTGACTGGCATTCAGCCTTGGGTATAATCCACATTCATTCTAACTATGCTGGGATAGACTCCAGCCTTCTCTGTAGCACTGAGCAGGATAAGCAGTATAGAATACGGAGTTGGATGCAAGGAGGTTCTAACAGAAATTGGCTTCTTTATGAAGAAAATCCAAACGCATGGAAATGGTGATATTTTGACCAGTTTGCATCTAAAGAAAAACTGATGTCAAAGATGAATAAAAGTTACATTTGGACACCCCCGTACCCCCATTTTCATGAACATACTATGTTGAATTGTGAAGGAAAGAGCGACAGCAGACCTGTTAGAACATCTGCCTCACAGTGTTCCTGTCAGGCCTTCCTGTGTTGAGTTGGCATGGTCTTCCCATACCTGTGTGGGTTATCTCCGGCCTTTGTCCTGTTCAGAGTGTACCCAGTTTACTGACCGAATACAGCACACCTGTCACTCCCTTGAGAATAACCAGTTAAAAGGACGGGTGGATGGATGGATGGATGGATTTTCTTGTTGCAGTCAAAGACCAGATATAATTAAGGAATTGCTATAAAAGCAAAGGCAGAATCTGAGAAATTGAAAGGAATGATTGAAGGTGTGTGCACATCATTTTGTGATGATAAAAGTAAAGAAAACTATATGGAAAATATCAGATGTGGGGCCTCGGGATCAGCAAGGCCATCTCTTTATTTATTTTTTTCATTTTTAAAATGATTTTGTAACTTAATTTTGTTCATATTCAAATAATGGATATCACATATCATGTGTAGTGATAAGTTTGAACTGCTGATGCGGTTTTATATATATATATATATATATATATATATATATATATATATATATATATATATATATATATATATATATATATATATATATATATATTTGTGCACAGACCGCCACTGGAAAATACAGTATATTAAGTGAGTAAGCACATTTCCAAATGGCTAAAAGGGAATTCTCACAATGGTCTATTTTAGTCAAATCTAACTAAGAAATCAGCTCTCCTGCCGGACTTTGAATACAGAAGCAGTGTGTAAAAAGTTGGGCATAAAATTGGGCGAAGTGTTCCAGTCGACAGCGTCTATCCTCCAGAAGCAAAGTCATTGATGTACTGCTTCAAATTAGCTTGGCAAGACTTTATATGGATACTTGTAGGTAGATTCGAGTAGACTGAAGTTCAGACAGAAAAAGAGATGCAGATTGAGAAAGAAAATGGGGGAAGTGTGGGAGACTGGCAAAGGAACGTTTGTTTTCACTGCAGAGGCTGGCATGTCTGTGTGTGTCCACGGTTTGTCTATCTCAATCTCTTTCAGTCTCTTGCTCTCTGTTGAGACGGTAAACACAGAGGCTTCAGAGTGCCTGCACAAGCAAACTCAGACCTTGTTCAAACACTCATGCAAACACACACATACACACACACCATCACACACAGAAAAGCAATGCTGGAGGCAAAACAAGGCTCAAACATACACCCAAGATCCCAGGAGAAAACAGATAAAAAATTATACAGTGCAGACGGGTGTGCGCTTATGTCGCTACTGTACCACAATGCATCTTAATAATCAAGTGAAAATCAGATACATGGTGTTAAAATTGAATACGTGAAAACAATACTCGAAATGAAACTTTTCAGAGTGAAAGCAGTCAGAGGTGAGGACATATTGAAATGTCACGTCGACACTTAAGGATGAGCTGACTTTTAAAAGTAACAAAGTCCCAATGAAGACCTTGGGGCACTGGCATTTTGCCTTGAGCATTCCATCAGTCAAAGACTTGTGTTTCGTACAAAATTCCATGAGGACATTTGGGCTTCACCAATGTTGCGCAGTGGCACCACAATGAATGTTGTGCTTGACTCAACTAAAGCAAAGCTGTAACAACTTCAAGCAGCTACTTTAAAAAAAAAGGAGAAGCAGGTAGAAGAAAAAAATACCTACTGTATCTAAGCCAAACCTTTGAAATGCAGACTGATCAACAGAGGTGTTGATATATTTATGAGTTGTTTTTTTTAAATAAGTCATCTAATGTGTTACTATTTCCATAACATTACCCATAAAACGATTCGTATCCAAGTCACTGTCCATTACTTGTTTTGTTTTATATTTTTCTAAGTAAAAAGGCCCCTATTCTCTGTCGTGCATCCTGATCTTTATTTATTTTTACTTTTGCTCATGTAATGCTACTTCCTTACCAAAAACAACCCCAGAGTGAAATTTTTCTGCATGCACCCATGTCTCAGCATTTCTGGTCACTGCTATGCTCTGAGGACTAGTCCTGCCTAATCGGAGATACTGACTGGGTCCACATTTTGATACATCACAGAGTACTGCCCGCATACGGTCCATGCAGACTAAACACACGCCTACATTCCCCTAGCAGTCAGCGACGTACATCATGAAAGGGATGCCGCCACCACACAGAGAGGCGGGTTTTAAGGGAAGCATGAGTCTTAGTTCCAGTTAGAAATATAGCCGGGGTGGGTGCCCCCAAAACCCAGGTTTTACTGTCTTTGTGGGAAGCTCTTGGAATTGCATGTCACGTTATGTCATGTCAATGGCTTGTTCCCTATGTGATTAAAAAAAAAAGGAAAACATCCTGTTTGTATTTGCGCTAAAGTGTACACAGCAGGTTGCATTCTCTTTTATATGGTTAACAGTTACACCACTAAGCACTGCTAATGATTGATGATGAGAGAAAACCTGTACAGTGAATATAACATTTTACAAAGTTTAATTCAAAAGACAGGGCATTGTACTTGATGAATGAAAACAAAATAAATATTTCAGTTTTTGTACAGGTGGTGGGGGATGATGCCCTTGCTCAAGGGCACCCTTGACGGTTGCCAGAAACCAGACGTGCATTTCTCCAACAACTATTTGCCAGTTTTACATTTTTTGTTTTGTCCACAGTTTGACTTGAACTTGTGTCCAACTCAAATATTCTCGTCCTTCATTTTTGTTTAATATGAGTCAACACACACACCTGCTCCCGTTTAAAATGCCTCTGATTAAGCTAAATAAACATCAGATGTTATTTTAGACTTACCCTGACATTGTTCTTGTTTTTACTTCTAGAAGAAACCTGAAGGTTTTTAAACTCAAACTGACAGGTATTTGAAAATGCTCAAAATGTCCTCCACCTTGACTAAGGCCCCAGTTCCAGTTGAATAACAGATCCAAAGCATGAGGGCTACCACATAATATAGGGAGTGTAGTTTCCTTAGCTTCTTTCCTTATGATGTATCTTGGTGTAAGTTTTTAATAAAACAAAAGTCTAACATTTGAATAGCTTTGTGTATAATATTCATATCCACAATGTGTGTGTCACAAATGATTTCTTGTATGTGGTAAGAGTGGTAAAATGCTAACAAAAAAATTATAACACACAGGCAAATCAACGTCAAACACCAATAGTCCTCCAATAAATAAATAAATAAATACACACACACACACACACACACACACACACACACACATATATATATATATATATATATATATATATATATATATATATATATATATATATATATATATATATATATATATATATACACACATACAGTCGGCCCCCGGCTTACGAGCACCCTGATTTACGAACAATTCGCCTTACGAGCGTGGATCAGGGAGATTTTTGTCCTCCGCTTACGAACAAACCTCTCGCCTTACGAGCAATTCGATATGCCGGCCATTGATTATGTAGTAATGTCCTCGTTTAATTGCGTCAATAAAATCAACAGTAGCAACATCATCAATCATCAGTAGATACTTGTGACAGTAACGTGAACGCTATTGGTCTTACAACGTCACACTGACTGTCTCACTCACGGTGTCTAAATATATTACCATTTAAGTGTAGTGTTTGTACAGCTAAAGGGAAAAACAGCTGACATGAAATTAAATGTGCCGATTGCAGGACAAAGAATTGTCATTGGTTTAAATGTGTGTTTTTTTTTAAATTAATTGTCAATACATTCCAACCGTTTAAAAAAAAAAGTGCGAATAATTATCAGTCAGTCACGGAGATGCGAATATGCTATTGGTCGATTAAGGTCACCCGGTCTCACTCACGGAGATGCTATTGGCCGGCGTCACACGTCAATCACAGAAATGCCGATATGCTATTGGCCGAACGCCTTTACTAGCTTGACGGGACAGGATGGAAGGAAGGAGGGAAAATTAGTGAAAAACGGAATGTTGTGAAGACTTTGCAAACTTTATCTGTTAGACATAGCTTCTAAAATTACTAGCAGCGGTAAAGAAAGAAATAAGAGGATGATGTTTTAGTATCTGCGTGATTTGCACCCTGACTGAAAGAGTTACTGTAACACTGTAAGACCAATAGCATATCTATTGCCGTGTTAACTTTGAGCGTTGGACTCTGCCCCCCTCTGCTTACACCCAGCTCAAGTCTCGTCGTTTCAAAGGTAAAAGCTATGTATCCATTGTATTAATTATATAATGCAAGTGTACAGCAGATTATGTCACTCAATTTTAATATATGTATGCAGTGTGTCGTTTGTACCTAAGGCTTCGGCGCGCGTTGCACGCATTCACGAATTAACATGGGTTTGGATTACCCGCTATACGAGCAATTCGAGATACGAGCGTAGCCGCTGAACGGATTAAGTTCGTAACCCGGGGGCCCACTGTATATATATATATATATATATATATATATATATATATATATATATATATATATATATATATATATATATATATATATATATATATATATATATATATATTAGCATCTCATGCATTAATGTTAAATTAAGAACATTAAAAACAACATGGCTTGGATGGTAATACAGTAAATAAAAATAAAGTCATCCTTGAATTGAAGTCTTGATAATATAAGAATAAAGAGAGGCGCATTACTGAATGTACGCAACATTGTGTGTTTGGGTACTTAGCAAGAAAATAATTACTTTCAGATCACATTTGGGTGTGATTATCTTTCTTATCAACTCACCATCTTTCCAACTTTGCACACAGCCAATACAGCCTAGTCCTCAAAGCCCTCTAAGTTCTGTTTAGCTTGTGTAATTGCCTTGATCCGAAATCTTTGCTTTGGATGAGGCACTTTACAGTGATTAGGTTTGTTTATCCCCTGCTAAACTAGAGCCCTTGACAATTTCTGCTTGATAATATATCAAGTCTGCTCATCTCCCTCCCTGTCCAAACATGCTTCATGTGTCTCCCTGAGCAATAACATGTTGCTGCCCTAGATAAATATGACCCATGTCCCACCCGAATGTAAGGATGTCTGGGAAAGACACACAGGCAGTCGGCACATTTCCTTGTGAACATTTGCTGCGAACATAGGCACAATGTTGCTCAGTTACCAACAAAGATTCAGCTCTGGAACTTTTGCTTGTTTCCCCGTGTTTAAATCAAAAATTTAAACCTACATGTTTCAAAAGTGCCTACTGTCATGACATGGCATGGTGAGGCGTGGGAGATGCGGACCCAGTTGCAGGGAAGCAGGGTGCGTTCAAAATAGTAATTTAATAAGAAATGTGTAAATACACAAGGACAAAAAAATCATACAATGTAACAAACAAAAACACAGAAATAAACTCACTACAAAAACACTTGAATAACAGACTCAGAGGAAAACTGGACTAAAACTCAGGGAGACTAACTCCTGGGCAAGACACAATTGGAACAGGAAGTTGATTGGCCAACACAAGGGAAGCAGGCTAACATGAACAGGTAGACACAATCACACTAACCCGACACACAGACACAAGAACGAACACGAACAAAAGACCATATCCATTTCCTAGAGTCGCTTATCCTCACTATGGTCACATGCTTGCCGGTGCCTATTCCAGCTGTGTCCGCAGAGGGACGAACAACTATTCACGCACCCAATCACATCTAAGGACAATATAGAATGTCCAATGCACCTGCCATGCAAGTTTTTGGAGTGTGGGAGGAAGAGAACCCACACTAGGCGGTCGTCCTACCCGCTGCTCCAGCTGCCCTACTATCATTTTGTTATTCATAAGAGCACATAAAATGTTTGAACACATGGTTGTTTGTTACATAAAAACAATAATTAGTTAGTTTTGTATTAAATAATGATCAACAAAGATTTCTTAGCATAGGAAATTGATAAATAAGAATATACAATAATTTGCACAAATAATTTGAGAAAAGGCCAACACGCATGTGGTATTTGGGGGGACTTTGTGGTGACCCTGCTTTAAACACTTCACACCACTGCAGCAGCTACGTATCCCTTAAAATGTAATCAGTTTCAAATGCAGACAAAAGCATGAATACCAACTGTCTGTTTCCCAATACAATATGCCTGATGGGTTTTCCAATATGTATTCAACACATTACAAAGCCAGTATGTCAACTTTCATTGTGCTCCAACTCATCCCACGGTTTGTCTATTCTTGTCCTCCCTTGAGACTGAGGTGTTTGCTGTGCGCATCCACGCAGACAGTGTTAAGAAGCAGACAATAGAGCTGACACATTTGTGTTTTAAAATGTTTCAAAAGTACTGGAGCATGGGCAACAGAGTGACAGAGTGGTTTAGTACTGCTTCTTTACTGTTCTGGGTCAGATTAGCTCATCATCCACAACATGGTTTACACACAGATTTATATACAGTAAAACTTGTCTACAACGAAACCTGCATGTGCAAAAAAATCCCCCAGTGTGAAAAAAATTTAATGCATTGAAACCTTTCCCTCTTTCTTACTTCCTCATCCCAGGAAAAACCCCCGTTGCATAATACGAAATGTTTTTTTCTGCATTTGCGTTGCACTGAAATTCACTACGGTGGAGATAAACCTGCAGGGAAAGTCCTGCTTGGTTTATACTTGACGCGCCGGCACGCGTTTTGCAGCGCCATGAACTTGGAGCAGCTTTCCCCCCGCAGTCAGACGATGATTCTCTCTTTCCTTTTTTTTTTTGTTTCGTTTTTAACTTCAGTCAGATTATAGATTACACAACACGTTTTTTATGTTTACGTCCGAGACATAGATTGGCTATAGTGAAAGGTTCCCTGTTGTGAAAAATTACTGGCTACAAATATGATTTTGCTGTAGAGGAGTTCTATTGTACCTGTAATTGCGTTTGAAGTATTTCTACTTTTGAATCCAGCACCTACAAGATACAATCTCTCATACCCTAACTAGAAGCTTGGGTTCCAAGTAGACTATGCTCAAACAGTATGAGGAACACTCATTAGTGGCTTTAAAAAGATTAAAAAGCCCAAGTACTATGGATTCTTGGTACCAGGCAACCCTGATGAACTTGTACAAGGTCAACGAGTTTGCATCTTCTACTGTAAACCACCATATTTTAACTGATGAAGTCAGTGTTTTGAGATCAAATGTAATCTCTAAACTCCTGCCGTCTGGAGGCTTTTACTGATGTTATTAACAGTTGTTTTGTGGTTTTCCTCGCAGTTCTCATGGTGCTCCTTTCGTCGTCTGATGCTGTTTTCCGTATCATACCCGTTCAATATCTTTTACTTATTACAGCTGGGGTTTCTTTCTTCTTCCGTGTATTTCGAATAGTTGTAATGGCTATGGCCAATGTTTGTAAAGTGGCTTTGTTTGATTTTACCTCTCTCAATTTCTCAATTGTTTGCTTTTTGTGCATTGAGAGGTCTCAAATATCATCAATGCTGGTCAAACTAGTAAAAACTGACTAGTAAAAATGCAGTCCTCAAATACCATACTGACATTTAAAATAGCATTTTCATGGCTTGACTATTCAATTTAGTGGGACAAACCAACTATATACAACGGTTCAACTGTCAGCAACACGTAAAGCTTCGCGACATGGCTCGGTGGTAGAGTGGTCTTCTCCCAGTCGAAAGACCGTGGGTTCGATCCCCCAACCATCAAGGCCATGTCTAAGTGTCCTTGAGCAAGACACTGAACCCCCAGTTGCTCCTGATGCTGCGTCATCAGTAGGTAAATGACTAGTTAGTGTAAAGCGCTTTGAGTACCTAAGATAGGAACGTGCTATATAAGTGAAAGTCCATCTACCATTTACTTGGAATAAAATGAGCTTCTTCAAACAAATGTTGCTCACTAGAGAGCTCAAACATTGACTCTGTCTCACGTTCATCTTATAATTTCAAATTAGAAATGTTTTCATTGGGCATGCATAGATACCAATTTTTCAGACCACATACAAATACGAGAACTATTAGATACTTGGTGCCAACACTGGATGGTACCATTACTCCTGCTGTTGTGATGGAAATTCCTTTCATTTCAATCAAATGTTTAAAAACACCATCTTTTCTTGAACATATATTGTATTTCAGTCAAATATATGTCTTCCCATTCCAGCACCAAAACAGCAACCTAGTGGCTTTAACTTGGATGTTGTTTTTGTTTTTTTAACCTTGAAGTGAATTCAAACACTAACAGGACTTAGTCTACTCATTTAGCTACTAATGGCTCCTGGCATGTAATGAATGCTGCTGTGAGTGCAGTACCTGGTAAAATACAAGATGGAAACAGGATATGAGCACATAATTATCTACTGTTTTTCTTGGACGATAAAAAAAATATCTCAGCACCCTGTGTCTTCCATGTCCTTGAAGAATCACACCACACATGCCAGAAATGGCACCAGCCCAAGAGCCACTTGGAGGTATTTGTTTGTAAAGTGATATTTTTTCTGACAATGAACCGAGGCACAATATCAGCACCAACATCACATACTGGTTTAGGGTATAGGTGCACATGTAATATTCAATTTACAGAAAAACGAAAAATTTTGTGGACTGTTGTGGACTTCTGAGAATTGAGTGATGCATGACTGACCAAATTGCTGACAATGTTATTTCATCTACCGTCTTGTTGATTATAACATTACCCACATTTGCAGTGATAAAAGCCATGATGTTTCCGAAAGTGATGTCCAACCAGAAAATCTTTTGATGAGATGGAGGCAAAAAACATTTTATCACAAGCATAACTGCAGATAGTGAATGCAAAAGTCAAAAACACAAGTTGTCCGATAGTACCGTGTGCCAGTGATCTCATCCATTGTCTATAAATCTGTAATTTACTTATGGCAAACAATGAATAAAACATAGTGGCTCTGCACCAAGATTTAAAGGTTCTTTCCCTTGCAAATGTCAATTAAGAACCCTCTATGAATTCTTCATTGACTTTAACTTCAAAACTTAATTACATAAACCACATTAGGGAATGAGGTCCAGTGTTATTGTCAAACATGCATTGGCCCGCAAATTTGAATCCTGGAAGATTAGATTTTAATTTAATGAGGAAACAGCAAACGCTAACAATACCACTACATAGCCCACTTGAGCCTGATAGTGTGGGGTTTTCAACCAACAAAGAAGAGAAGAAGACAGGGTGGAGTCTTGTTATGGCCAGCATGTAGAAACACAAGGACAGATGTGTGTTCCTGTTTACAATACACAGCAGGTAATTGAGGAAGTCTGTCTTCCTGCTCAGCGACTCTCAACTTCTCAGCAGGAGCTGTGTTGCTACTTAGTAAAATGTCTCACATCTCCGGCTTGTCTACTCCGAAATTCCCTCTATGTACCTCCTTGTCCATCATGTCTTCATCTCTATCACCATTTTCCACTTGAACTAATATATGTTATTCATCTGGAATAACGGCGGAAGTCTGTCTCACAAATTCGAGCTGCGCCAAATACTCAACGAGATTTTATGTTTCTTCCCGACATGCAACCTAAAGAGATATGTCAAATCTTTCAGAAACACTTTGAGTCAAGCAAGTTGGTTCAGTCGAAAGCTCAAAATCAAATTGCAAAGATTCCCTTCCTATAGCTCACCTGGAACTGGCCGGTGTAGTCATCATCTGTGGTACCCTCCCTGCCCTCCTTCAGTGCAATGAGGGTAAAACCTCTGAAATATGCAGGGCTGGTTGCCAAGAGGATCACTGTAGGGAGGACGGAGAGTGTGTATTAACACCTCGGACACATTGAGCAGTAAAAAGGCTTTACTACATTGACACATCAGGGTCGCGCTGCAATGATGCGGGATCACCCTGAATGATGCTGGCGGCAACGCAGCTTTCCCGTCACCATCAGCATGATGTGAAAGAGTGAGCACTGTAAATGGGGACTTAGCACTTCACTATGGAAGCAATGAGACATTGTACGTCCTGGATAAATATGAGAAGAATAGGTAAATGAATGCAGTTTCATCAGAATGTTGCTTTACTTAGCTCGACATTTTGAATAAAATTGTTGATGAATAATTTGTATTATATAGAAAGACTGCCAAATACAGAGGAATAAAATACAATCATGAGGCATCTTCAGCAGTCGTCAATGGATCTCGGGTCCAGTTTGAGATCACAGTTTGCCTAAATTGTAAAACAGGAATGACACAGATTCTAGTATCCTGTATCTTAAAGTCATAATTAGCATTTCACGGGCCATAAAAAGATGGGGCGGGCCAGATTTGGCCCCTGAGCCTTGAGTTTGACATCTGTCCTTTATGCTGTAATATTGTACTCACAAACTATTCATTTAAATTTAGACAAACAAAGTCAGCCCTTAAGCGGTTCTGCTCAGTTCCCTTCGTGCTAAAAGTTAACTGTGTTAACCACAAGTTGGAGCAGGATAATTTGAAAGTTGAATCCACTGATTCAGGATAATTGGAGTCAGATATGTGAATGATCTTCAGTTGTGTGTGCGTCTGTGTGCTTCGATTCACTCGCTGGCAGAGAGTTAAAGAAGTGAATAAAAGTCAGCATTCACAAGTAAATAGACATCTCTCCCTTCAAAAGCCTGATGCAATTGAAATGAGAGACTTGGACGGATTTTGCAACATCTATAACAATGTTCAGTGCACCCTCCCTATGACAGCAGATACATTCCAGACCAAACACTCAATAAGTGAAATCAGCGATACAGAAATAACCTATTTCAATACACCCTACAGGCATGTTTTAATCACATTTATGGCACTTTTAAGTCTTTAACACGTGATTAAAATTTTACCAACACATTAAAGTAGCTACTGTATATTGAGAAAGTGCAAGAACTACTATGTATAACAGAGAGTATTGCACAACCATTGTATCAATGTCGCTGTCCCTCAATATGTTTAAATCAGCATTAGGGCCCCGGAGCCAACAAAATAGTGGGATATTGAACCTACAATTGAAAGAGGGTTTATTGTCAGGGAATAGCACCAAAAATGTCAGTAGGGTGGTCAGAAAGACGCAACATTTCACGTGCAGGCAAGGATACAGTTACAGTTACGTGTTTATTACAGAATCCACACTCCACAGTGAAATAAAATTCACATATACCCAGAAAATTGTTCAAAACACCCACAATACAAAGCAGAGTCAAGTCCAAATCAAAAGGAACATTTTACTGACCTGAATTCACTCAACAATATCCTTTTATTAGCCACTGATTTTCTTTTGTGTATAGTATTCTCACATTGTCTACTTCCCTTTCATGCACTGATTTGCTAGTTAACAGAGTGAGCAAGTGACACTGAAAGCCGACGCCATTTTGCAGAGAGCGACTGGTGGCTCAGTCTTCCAAATTATATCAAAAATCACAATGACTCAAAAATCTTTTAATTCTCCATAACTCTAAGTGTTGCTTTTGACTTAGGTATGTTCCTGCTTGTATTATGAATGTGCTCTGGGTAATTGGTATATGTGTGCCTATTTTGTGAAATCTGTGGATAACAATGCCTTCTCAGATATAATGTTTGCTTGCTGTGGTATCCATAATCATTTTGATTCGACATTGGCAGTAACAATCAAGCGTACTTTTCCAAACACAGATCTTTTAAGAATTTGTATCCAGGTTAACTGTATGTTTTTTTTCTTAAAATATACTGTTGTATAAATGTATTGTAACTGAAGAGCAAGAGACCTAAAAATACTGTGTCCATTTGAAAATATCAGAAATGGCATGGCCACATGATAGTTATAAAAATAAGGAGAAGAGGTAAATAACAGAATTTGGTATCCGACAGCATAAAAGGGTATTTTTGCAGCAATGTGAAATTGCTGCCAAATGGGCACAATTCTTACTGTTTTCATGAAATGCATTGACTGAACTGTAAGGACTAATGCACAAACGAAGAAAGGTATGAGAGTTTACTGATTAATCGATTTTAATCCACACTCATCCATTCTTTTTCTGTTTGTCTAGCTAACAGCTGACTGGGGGATGGTAACGCCCTAGACTGGTCGCCAGCCAATCCCAGAGAACACAGACAAATAACCATATAAAAAAATGTAATATTTATAACATAAGAGGAAGCCACAACACCAGGAGAAAACACAGGGCAGTGTGACGAGAACGTCACGGGAATGCAAAACAAAAATATAAGAACCGTGAGACCATCTATCTGCGCAACACAACCAAAATCTCAAATAAATGTTAATGTAGGCTAGCGTTTTATTTGAAAGATGAGCCCGAATGAAAAATTAAAGACTATGTTTAAATGTAAACATGCAAAAACACATTTAAAAAAATTAAGTTATAAACTCTCCCCATACTTTAAAGTGGGCGCGCACGTGCAATGTTTTCCTCTTTAGTTAAAAAAAAATGCTATAACTTCAGTTATTTGTACTTATGTGAACTTGATCGACATTGATTTTACGACTACGCGCGGATTTTTTTTTTTTTTTTTTTTTTTTTTTTTTACCTCTGTAGGTGCTGCCGGGCTGGTAGGCTTCCGGGTCGCCCTCAATTCTAAGGCGAAACTCATGGTGCCCATCACGGCGGGTCCCCTGGGTCTGCGCCCGGAGGATCCGTCCGCAGTACCCGTCCGCTCTACCTCCGGAGGGTTCCTCCACGAAAGCGATCGCGTTGCACACAAAACTCGACAGCACATAATACTGCAAAAGCAATAGCAACATCGCCATGTCGACGTGCTCAGCCCGGTGGGGAACTACAACTGTGGTCTTTTTTTATCAAGTCCAAGAGAAGTCGGCAAGGTCCTTTTTTGGCAGAAACTTCCACGAAGAGCGTCAGTCAGCAGCACTGAAGGTGACGAGGAGGGGAGGGGATGGGGATGGCTCCATGTGGACTTCTGAGAGGAGAAGAGAGATAGAGGCGAGTTGCTACAGATCCCGGATCAGGGGAAGGAGTCTGGAAAGAGAGGGCTTGGGGTGGGGGCACCACTAACTGACAATGGGATCACCCCGTGTCTTCCTTGCCTTGGGGCGAGTCTCCTCCTTGCACACGAACGCACACGCGCACGCTCTATGCGATTACTGCTGTTCTCACAGACTTCAACTCTGTCCGCCAGACGCATTTTTTTTTTTTTTTTGGGGGGGGGTTCCACTTATAATAACAAGATTGGGAAAAAAAAAACGTCACAATGCTCACAAATGTACAACGTTACAAGAGTTTGAATGTTGTCAAATTAAAATCCCTTGTTTTGAGAAAAACGCGTTTAAAGTTTAGAGAAATTCACTATTCAATTGTCCATTAGAACCAGTGCCATAGGAAAACGATATTGCAATTTCCACATTTTCAAATCTGAGGAAGTATAAGATCTCAACAGATGAAATCAGTCAAAAACGATTCCCGTGTGGAGTTTGCATGTTCTCTCCAGCAGTCCTCCCACACGCCAAAAAACATGTGTGGCAGGTGTATTGGACTAAATTGTTCTTTGGTGCGAATGGGCGCACGGATGGTTGTTCGTTTCTGTGTGCCCTGCAGTTGGCTGGCAACCAGTTCAGGGTGTCTCCCCGCCTACTGCCCGAAGTCAGCTGTGATAGGCACCAGCAAGCCTGCGCCCCTCTTGAGGATAAGTGCCTATAGATAATGGATGGATGAAGTAAGGTAATATAAAATATGAAAAACTTCCATATGCTATGATTCATCTTTCTTGTATGGAAATCTTCTCACACATTACGTAATTGCCAGGTGGTTTTTGACAGTTGCAGGAAAAACAACTTTTGAAACACCCTTATGTTTGATTTATGGTGAGACGACCTCATAACTGACTAATCACTCCCACAGCATCATCTACCAAAGTTAGCGTGTTTTCATTTTTGCTACATGTGAGTGTGTGGGTTTAATGTCAAATTACTGTAATGGGAAATTTATTTTTAAGATGCTTTGTGTCAATTAAAACACGCTTCACCGTTTGGTGTGGCCTAGCGGTGACCAGAAGGTTTTATCGTGGATAGTATATCTAAAATGCATTTGGAAACATTAAGAAAATACATTTTGTGTGCTTTTTTTATGGTTTACAAATTTTCGTTTTGATTTTTTTTTTCACAGTAAGTAACATCAATATTTGCAGGATTTAGAAGTCGCTCCAAATATTCCTGCTTGTGGCAATGCACAGGGAGATTAGATTTGCAATGAAACATGCAATTGAATTCCACATATTTGACTTAAATTTCATCTCAAATAAACCAACATGAACCCAGAATTATTCAGTGACATATCATTGCAAAAGTAGGTAAACGTTATGAGTGGTGACATTGAAGAGGGACTTTTTTTTCTACTTGTCTACTCCTCTATATTCTTTCCTATTCAAATATTACACAGCATGCTTTTCATACTCAAATAAAACATACTATACTACTTCTACTATATGCGTCTGTGTGTGTTGTGTTTTAATTTCTTATCCTTTCCGTGACAATACATCATTTACTTTTGCCAGCAGGTGGCGCAAGAGTATCTGCAAACCTTAAAGATTCCCAGGGGCTTTCCGCTGCTGTATGTGCCTCATCATTGTGCCGCTTTCATCTTTCCCTCTTTTCGTTTTATAGTAAAATACATAAATCAAATGGGATTATGGAAATGCGGGATTGCGTCTCTTTTTATTTTTTGTTTAGGAGCTTGGCATGTGTTGCAGTTAGTTCAGTCTCAAGTGCTTTTTTTTCTTTTGTTACTTTTGCTTACATTTTTGACTTTGTTCTGAACACATGCAAAAGTGTGTCTAAATCTGCTTGAGTTTGAAAGCTGGAGACGGTTTAACTAAACAGGTCTGACGTTCCTCACTCTGTGTGATGGCGCCCATCTGGAAGGACTCTTGCACAATAAACAGATGCATGACGAAGGTCTGGTGCTTACCCTTGACCGAGCTTGAGAGTCCACGTCTATCACCTTCAACTTACATTTTTTTTTCTGGTCTCACATCCGTCAGAGCCCCGCCCCCTTTCCGTCATCGTCGGTCTGTCACTTTTTCAAGCAAAACAAAATTATAATTGTCAGCCGGTGTCATATTTGCCCAACCTTCCACCGCCATTAGAGGGTGACATTTGATCTTTTTCTTCTGGTCCGTCAATCGTCAGGCATCGGTCTACTTCTGTATATACTCATGAGATATTGCACTTATTCTCATTCATTTTTTCTATTTTTGTATTTGCACTTAAAGTTAACATGTCCATAGTTTTACAGTTACACTGCAATTGAAACACTACACGGTAATGTAGGTCAATGCAAAGAATTTTCTCTTGTGAGGCAAATGTGACAATCACTATGCTACAGAAACTCATGGGTTCTAAATTTGTTTTTCTGTAAAATATATACATGTAATACTATGTCAAGGCATTAAAAAACATTTAAAAAATCGAAAGACATGTTTCTGCTTCACATGTGAGGTGAAATATTACACGCAATTCTGTCCTGTGTCAAGTAATGGATAAAAAATGTCAGTTGAATGTAATAACCACTTTACTACGGACACTAACGAACTGCTCTTCCTGCTTCTCTGTAAATTAAAAACATACATTTGTGTGTTGATTCTTAGAATTAACAAAAAGTGAAGATTCTGCCCAGTTTTGAGCCAGGGACTCTTCCCATGTGAGGCAAACATGACAACCCCTACACTCCAGAAACCCACGGGAAACAGTTTTTGCATTCATTGCAACACATTCACGGCTTGCATAAGAAAAAAAGAAACTTTGAAAGAACGAATTCTTCCCCGCTTCTAGTTGAGGATGGCCTGCATGTGAGGCAATATCCACGACACGACAAACCCATGGGTTATGGTTTTGCCTGCTTTCCTGTGAAATACTGTCTATACGCATAGTCCTGTGCTAAAGACCTGTATCGTAAAGAACCTTTGAAAAACATGTTTCTGCGCAGTTTTGAGATAGGGACCTTTCACGTATGAGGTGCATGTCATAACCACTACACCACAGAAACACATGGAAAATGTATAGCCTGCTTTTCTGTACAAGGATTACTATCACGACTCGGGGATGGAGGACCCAAAAGCACACACAGGTAGGTGAAGGTATGGACAGAATGTTTATTTGCTGAATGGTACTTGCGAGGACGAAGGCAGATGAGGACGGACCACAGTGGCGGGGCTCTCTGGGTCGGAGAAGAGGGAACTCGGCAGGCGGACGGATCAGAGAGGAGGCGGATAGGACGGGACCTGGAGCAGGGGGCTTATTTCCGCAGGACGGATAATCTGGTCGGAAGTATTGCTGGAAGGCTCTGCTGGACGCATGGAGACGATCAGGCAGATTGTGAAGGGAAAAGGCCGGGGTTGTGGGTTGGTGGCAGCCGATGTTGTTCAGGGCTGATTGGCCGGAGGGGTGAGTTGGTGAGATGTGTTGGGCAATGACTGGCAGGAGGGATGAGCCGGTGTGATGTGTTGGGCAATGAGTGGCTGGACCGATAGCTTTGTGACAGATCGCTTTGTAACAATTACATGCAATCCTGTATGGGATGGATAAAGAACAAACTTTGAAACAAACTTTGAAAGATAAGTTTCTACCCAAACAGGAAAAACCCTTGAAGCGTGTTAGATGTAAGTGATAACCACTACACTACAGAAACTACCACCATTGCTTTCCCTGGTTCTCTGTAAAATATATACACACTGCGTCAATTCCAAGCATTAAAAATATACATGTAGAAGGAGGTGTTTCTGACCAGTTTTGAGCTGGGGACCTTTTGCATGTGAGGAACCATGATAAACACAACATTACAGAAGCCCAGGTATAAAGGATTTGCCAGCTTTTCTGTAAAACAAATAAATGCAATCATGTTTTGATGCCTTGCATTTAAAGAAAAAAACAAAAAAAAACAAGACATATTTTTGACCAGTTTTGAGCTGGGGACTATTTTTTTTTACTATTTTTTTTAACTTCTAGGCATCAATACAGGATTGCATGTAGTTATTTTACAGAAAAGCAGGGAATGCAAAGTATTTTGTTTTCTCTAGTGTGTTAGCTATCACATTCGTCTAACACGGGAAAGGTTCCTATCTCAAAGCTGGGCAGAAACATGTTGTGCTATTGTTTTTATTCATGCTACTTAATTAGCAACAGGCTTGCATGTCTGTATTTTACAGAAAAGCTGACAATTAGTAGTTCAGTTGGTTTTTGTAGTATAGTGGTTTGCCTAACACGCAAAAGGGCCCCAGCTCAAGACTGGGCAGAAATGTATAGACGTTTCTTTTTAAGTTATAGAACTTGACAGGATTGCGTGTGTATTTTTTCACAGAAAAGCAGTAAAAAGTTGCAGTCAGCGGGTCTTCATAGTGTAGTGGTTATCACATTCATTTTACACGCAAATGGTCCCCTGATTGACACGGGGCAGAAGTATAGCTTTCAAGTTTTAAAAATAAAAAAATTATGCTCCCTGTTTAATATGCGAAAGTTTCACATTCTGAAACATGGCAGAAACATGTTATTCCATTTTTTTAATTCATGCTAGTCAGTTAGCGACACAGAATTGTATATTTTACAGAAAAGCAGCAGATATGATGTTCCAATTGTTTTTGTTTGTTCATCTTTTTGTGTGTGTGTGTGTGTGTGTGTATTTGTTATCGCGTTCGTCCCACATGGGAAAGGGCCACAGCTGAAAAACGGCCCAGAAACCTGTTCTACTGCCCTTTTTTATGCTAGGAATCAACACAGAATTTTATGTATATATTTTATAGAAAAGCAAAAAAAAAAAAAAAAGTGCTTTGTGGGTTTACGGTCATCATATTTACCTCACGATAAAGGTCAACAGCTTCAAACTGGGTCAAAACATGGGATTCTGTAGTGTAGTGGTTATCACAAGTAGCTTACATGTGAAAGGTCCGAATTTCAAAACTGGCCAGGAATATCTCTTAATGCTAGCATTGACATATGATTGTGTGTATTTATTTTGCAAAGAAGCAGGGGATGCAATCCTGTTGCTTTCTTTAATGGAGTGGTTACCTCATTTTTCTAACATGTAAAATGTCCCCAGCTCAGTTTCATGCTTGACATTCAACATTCTCACTTTCATTCTGATAGAGAAACAATTTTCATCTTGGATCCGGAATTTTCAAGAGACAATATTTTTTTCCGAAAAGGCCTTTTGTAGATGTTTCCTCACATGGGTTTCAAAATGTTGTAATTTTTATGCTGACACCATAGCATGCTGTCATGAATATTTGACAAAAAAGTTGGCAATGCTTTCCTCTCTCGCTTTCAGTAGTGTAGTGTTCATCTCGTTCCCCTCACAAGCCACAGTTCCAAATCACAAATCTGAGCAGCTGCAGATCTTTCTACATTTTATTTTTTTCATTCTTGGCAGCGGCACAGGATTGTATGTATTGATTTTATAGAGAAGCAGGGAGTTAAATGCTCTTGGTTCCTATAGTGTAGTAATTTTCATATTCATTTAAAACAGGTGTTCTTTTTGGAGTCAGGGACCCTTTTAGAAAGGCAAAAAAAAAATCAACAGCGGCCAGAGGCGATGCCAAAAAGCAAAGACTAAGGCAAGGCACAAATCTGTAACTGATAAAAGATAAACTAACAAAAATGTCAAATAAGTGCCATGTTTACTTTTTTTAAGTTTGTGTTTTTTATTAATATGGTGAAGTAGATATTTGAACAATCTAATACACATTTTGACTGCTAACAACATTGTGTGTTTAATAAAGCCTACTGCTCTAGTACTATACATGTGACAATAAAATCTCTTTGAATCTTTGTATTGAATGCTGAAACTTTTAATGAATGGTCATGGATGTTATGATTTATATCTACCAGCAGAAACTCACTGGTGAAAAATGTACATGTATATCACATTTAGAATATGGTTGAATCAGTGTTGATTCCTAACATTGATTCAATGCAAAATCAACACAAATGTACATGTAGTTTACCCATCAGATGATGGCTGAATCAATATTGATTCCTAACATTGAATAAAAAAATTAAAAAAAATCCTCAATAGCTGGGGCGCTTGTGTGTCAAGGCACCACTGCATTTAAAACATTCCTCCATCAAACTTCCTATGGAAAATCAACTATGTCAAAATCAACTAAAATGTTCATGTACATCCACATTTGGATGATGGTTGAATCAAGATTGATATACTGACAGTTATGCTTGAAAACATGTAAGTCACCAAACACTTTTTGTATAATTTCAATGTCAGGGTTCAACATGGATTCAATATCTCTACCTAACCAAGGGATGTCAAACGCAGTTTGACTGTGGGCCAAATTGTATTTTTACTTTCTGTCGGAGGGCCGTTGTGACTGTGAAGTCAAATAAATTATAAGTGTGATCATCACATATTTAACTGATTTTGAAATCTGAGGCCAGTAAAAACTGTTCAAAAAACGTTTTGAAGTTGAAGACAACTTGTATAGTTGGTGTTTTAGTCAGAAACCTGAGGTTATAATTGGCATTTCGAGGGACAAATAAAATAATGTGGCGGACTAGATTTGGACCTCGGGCCTTGAGTTTGACACCTGTGGCTTAACCCTGTATCAATGCTGATTCAGACAGATTTTGCTACGTTTTTGAACATGCTCTCATACTCATCAAAAGTCATAAATCATTTGTGACAAACAGCATAATTTAAAAGAGGACAATTTTGGACCACTCTGATGCACACCTACAAAAATGTCACTGTCATTCAAATTTTACATGATCCAGTGTGTAGGGCAGTATTGGTAGTACGCCTGTGTTACACTACAAAGAGAATGCAAATAAAGAGACACAGATTTGAGAGTAGAGGATGGCATGAATGTAGTAAAAGTAAAAAGCGCCATTTATTCGTTCCACCTGATTGTCAGACAATAAGAAGCTGAATCCTGGAATTGGCTGGTGACCAATCCAAAGCGTATCCTGCCTTTGATTCAAAGCCTGCTGGAATCGTCTTCTGCTCACATGCAACCCTAATGAGGACAAGACCTACAGAAAATAGATGGGTGGAAGCAGCTAAATCAACACAAAGTAAAGAAAGAAACACCCAGCTGGCCGGCCTAATGAGAATATGGATCTCTTTTTCAAGGCAGGCTTGAAATAGTATTAGCCATGTGCCAGCTATGGAAGACATTAAATGAGTTGACATTTAGAGAAGCAGCAGGAGAACAATTGTGTTCCACCAGCTAATTGTCTGCTCCTCACATAATTATTTTGTCTTATTATTTTGTTCTGTGTCAAAACCTAGTTCTTTCCCACTGTGATTAAAATAGGGGGTACAGAGGATGGGGATTTTCAAACAATTTTTTAACAAGGTTTTCATTTTAAATTTATTGACAAATAATCTAGTTTTCATTGGACCAACCCGACCCGTGACTCTTGGCTGGATTATACATAAAACTGTCTTTCAGACATATGGAGTCTAGACTTTACAGTTCTTTACAATCTAGACTGATGAATGCAAGAATTTTCCCATTAATGTTTGGTAATATTTGACACAGTGTTGACGCTATGAAATTTTTAGGTGTGATTATAATGCGTTAACAAAAAATAATTGATTACCATAATAATATGTTGCTGCTTTTTCATCCCAGTTTTCATTACAAACAATACGGGAACCTTTGTTAATATAGGCTTTCTCCATACACTGAATATATTGGGCATACATCAGCACACAAACCTCACAACATCCCTCCCTGCAATACGGTTTTTTCATTTTACAACGTAGATTGAGATTTTTTTTGGTCCCCTCTTTACGATTTACGACAAAAACAACTGTCATGACCCTAGGGGTTGGCTGTATTTTTGTTGTTTTGTCTCCATCTTTTGGCGTTTTTAGGTAATTGCAGTGCAATGCAGAAATCTTTGTTGATACACGATTTTTCAGTCACATCAGCACACAAACCTCATATCTATCTATCTATCTATCTATCTATCTATCTATCTATCTATCTATCTATCTATCTATCTATCTATCTATCTATCTATCTATCTATCTATATATATATATATATTTTTTTTTTTTTAAACATATATATCATTTTTATCAGCCGATTTTTAGACTTGATTAAAAGTCAAAGGCAGCCTGACTTGTCTCCTTTAGCCCTTGAACATGTGCTTTACCAAGCCGGCATGGATGTCAGCAGGTGGGGGGACAAACAGCAAAGAGCAACCTTACTCTTCCCGATCTCACAACAGCCGTCACTTGAGTGAAGAACATCCCAAGTAAGACGATCGGCAAATCATCTCTGAAGACCATTTCAAACAAATCAGACAGGCCCGAAGATGACTACTCACGGAAGAGTAACGAGGATGTTTGCACATATGACGAACAGGAAGGAGAGGACATCCGAGATTTAAATGGGAGGAGCTATTTGGTGTGTCACTTGGTGATGATGACTTTGAGGGCTTTTAGATGAATTTACATTTGACTGTGTCAAAAAATAAAGCATTGAAACTTCAAATTGTTTTATTTTTGCAACATCAGTTTCAGCATTTGCATTTAGTACACATATATTGCCTTGCAACTGACTCGTTTCCACTTTGCCCCCTCCCCCCACAACCGCAGCAGTATGTTATTTAATATACAATGAAGAAGTGCATCGTAAAAGCACCGTAATTTCATCATTTTAATAATGCTCACATGTGTTTTAATTGGACATCCAATATATGTGTAACCAGGGCTAAAACTTATACAGGGGTTTTTGGAAAATTCACCCAAATTGAAGTAAAAAACTTTTACGCAAGGTCAACATATACACTGAAAGAAATACGGTAACTCAGCACATACTGTACAGCAAATGTATCGTGTATAAATCAAACTTCCAGGTTTTTCTCGTAAAGAATATTTACAAAAATTCTATACAAATATATATATATATATATATATATATATATATATATATATATATATATATATATATATATATATATATATATATATATATATATATATATATATATATATATATATAAACCTTTGAAAGGAGATTCAGGCTTTATTTTTATTCACTATTTTGCAGAAAGTATCATGAACGATATCTTTTTTTTTTTTTTGAATGTGGATCTGTTATCTCCAGAACAGCAACCACAAGACTCAGCTCAACTGTATCTGCATTTGAAATGATCTCCAAACTAATTACTAGTCTCATAATTTTCACCAGAATACTAGTTAGTAATGGCCACAGCCTCTACGTTTTTTCTCGCTGCCAAAGATTTGGTCTTAGGGACAATTGTGTCAATAGCATTTTAACACATTGACCCTGGGGGACATCTGCGCCCATTAGAGTAGCCTTATATGTGTGTGCGTCAAAGCGTTGTCAAGGAAAGGAGCCTTTGGCAAGAGGAAACATCTGTGAAGTAAACAGAAAACAACTGCTTCCAGCAAAGAGGGATTTATGACAGAGAAATAGGACGTTGTGGTGTGAGTGTGAGCTATAAAAGTAAACAGGAACAAACATTTAAATGGATTAAAAGTGGAAACAGAATTGCAGGAAGTGGGAAATGATTCTTCTGGAGCGAAGAAAGTGAACTCCATCTTGCAGCTGCCTCTTAATGACATGAACTCTGTGACCCCCCTCTGGTCTTTTCTTTTACTTATGAGTCTGATGGCAATTTTCAGATCCATTTTCTCCTCTTTATTTCTGTCCTTTTGCTACATTTACCCAACTTTTTATCGGATATTCTTTTTTGCTGAGAGCCCATCAATATCTGTGACACATTGTCACATTGTCTCTCTCAAAGGACAAAACAACACATGAGCGATTGGTATCCACCACACGCAGAGTGGAAGATGTAATATCAATAGTACTTACAGCTCTGAATAGGAAATGCAAGAGAAATCCTGAGTGAAGAAAGACATAAATGTAATTAAATAATGGTAAATGAAATCATTGTACAATAAAGTGGAATTTGTAATGGAAAATGCATTGTTTGGGGATTAAAAAAACCCAAACAAGTATATTGATTGACTGCTTGGTCTCAGTTAGATTGCTTGTTGTGTTTGCCTTGAAAGAGCAAACGAGATTGCATCACACCGACTTGGGAGGGAGGTTCATATCATTAAAGTACAAACACTAACAAAGTTGTTCTACCAAATTAGACAATACAGTAATAATAATAATACAAAAATAATGTCCATACATTGTTTACAAAGAAGTCCACCTTTTCCCACCCAAGTCTAAGTTGACGTGATCTCATTTGCTCTTTCCAGGTGAACACAACAAGCAATCTAACTGGAGACCAAGCAGTTAATCAATGTGCTCGGGTAGATGTCATACAGCCTGGCGACACAGGTTAGCTGAATTCTAATTGGAGAAAAATTCATACATATATTTTTGACTTTTATTGTAATTATGATAATGATGTCAGGATACGTTAGGCCAGCAGTGAAGGCCTTGCTGGCTCTGATGGCCCATCACTGTCAAAACCAAAACAATTTTCTCCACCCATCTGTGTTCTTGTAAGTCAGTGCTTCTCAAATAGTGGGGCGGGCCCCTCTGGGGGGACGCGAGGTGATGCCAGGGGGACCATGGACGATCCCAGGAAAAAGGCTTTGTTTTTGTCATGTGGAATGCAATTGCAATAAAGTAATAATTTTCATCATTTTCTTTTTGTTTCGGGCACTTTGGTGCACTCGCTTCTTTTTTTCCGTTTTAGACTAAGCTGTAACCCGTATAAACGCGATACAAATAATTAACAGTTGTTGAAAGTTGATTTATATTGTGTTTTTCTGTTGTTAATGTTAAAAAGGATACATGTGTAGGTATACCTAAACAATTTTCATCAATAATAATCTCATTTATAGTCAGTGTATCGACTCAAGGGAGGGGGGAGGGGGGAGGGGGGCGCAAAACGTTTTCTCTTTTCAAGAGGGGGCCTGGCAAATTATAGTTGAGAAACACTTGTAAGTCAACATTCATTTGGCTGCGAAATAAGTCATATCCTGTACAAAGTGTAAAAGGATTACATGTATTTATTATTCTCTAACATAAGAAATATGCATTTTTGTCAAGAGTCGCCATCTTGTCTGTTAACGGTCGAAAATGAGGCTGTGTGGTTTATTTTTCATCTCTCTTTGATGCATTGAGTATGAAAAGGAAAGGAAGCAACCTTACAAAAGAAATGTAACAAACATTGCCCTTATTTTACCATGGACAAACTCGCACCTTATGCTGACAAGGATATCTATGGCGAGCTGGGAAGGTGCACAAGGTCCCTTTGGACCTGGCGAAGTAAGCAAAGAGGAAGCAAGGAGGTGGACTGGGGCACCCATATTCCTTGTCATTCAGGTACCGCGTTTTGTCCAATATACAATGTGTAAATGCCTCGAAAAGTAATGTCATCATTTTAATGAAACACACCTTGATGTGTTCTAATTGTACAGCCATGATAGATGTAACCACTAAAGTCAGGGATCGACTTATACTGAGGTTTTTGTGAAATTCATCCGCATTGCAGTAAAACAGGGGGTCGACTTTCCCCCCTGCTGCCTGAGGTCAGCTGGGACAGGCACTAGCAAGCATGTGATCCTTGTGAGGATAAGCGGCTCTAGAAAATGGATGGATCGACTTTTTAAAAATAAGCTTGAAACTGGATGAATTATGCCTCAATGACTCAATAGTGTGTGTTGCAGTAGGTGATGTCAACCCAGCCTACATCAGGTGTTCATTAGGTGTTCCGCAAGGCTACATACTTGGACCTGTACTTTTTTTCATTTCAGATACAGGATTGTCAAACTCATTTTTATCATGGGCCACATTGTAGTTACGGTTTCTGTCAGAGGGCCGGCATGACTGATTTTAAGTGTGTGTGCCACATACTAAGCTAGTTTTGAAATCAGAGGCTGACAAAACTGTTCAAAAGAGAGCTTGGCAATAAGAAAATGCCTGTTTTTTTTCCCCTCAAATGTTTAAGAGTTGAAAACAACTGGCAAGTTTGGTATTTTAGCCAGAAGCCAGTTTTTAGCATGAAGTCTCACGGATCTCATAAAATGATGAGGCGGGCCAGATCTGGCCCCCGGGCCTTAAATTTGACTCCTGTGCAAGAGATGATTTACCAGCAAACCAATGTAAAAATACTCATGTACAAATGTACACCCACAAGTTAGTAATTATATTCTTGCTATTAATGTAGAAGATGATTGCCACATTCCTACAGCTGAATTGACCTAAATAGGAAAGACTTGTCTTAAAAACAAAAAAATACCGTTTATTCATTTTGGTTGATTACAAAAGAGAACACGTGTCAACATTTTCCACTAGTTGTTCACCAAAGACCATTGTGAAAAACACAGAACGAAACAATCAAAATAAATGTGATTCATCTTTATTGTTTGAGTTCACCAAAATCTTTCTGCATGACTACATCCAAAAGCATTCTGTGTCATTGAGACATCAACACCGGAGTGATGCCATGGCATCAGCGCAAAACGACATGGCCAAAAAAGGGAGCAAAAAAAGAAAAACCTCCTTATATCCCAGACATTACTTGTCCACCTTAAATAAATTAATCTCACCACAACCCATGTAAACCACAAACATTTCACCACTCATCACAGTGAACAATTACTCTTCCTAAAATTCCTATATATGGAAAGACACACCTTCCTAACAATTCAATGAAATTATGTAAATAAAAAATGAAGTGGCAATGGTAGAGTAGCTCTTGAACTTGTATTAGGAAACAAACACAGGGTATTAATTGGGCATTGGGCCAACCATCATAAACCCCCAAATGGTTACAGAAACAAATAAATGATCTCTGCCCTATGCCTCACCCAAGACGAAGAGGAACACTTTAACAAAATCCTCTTTTTTAGTTTGGTTTTTAGTGTTGCTTTGACATATTTAAAGATGAACCACAATGCGCCAATCCAAGCAATCACATGATCCTCATCTTAAACTGCAATAATCACACACAGGCCTAAGGTGCAACCGCTCTAATTTTGTCATTATAGTCAGCTTTCAATTGAGAACTATTTTATAAGTATTATATGTGTTTGTATGCTGTGCAGAGATTTACATTTGATAACTTCAACCAGTTAATGTGATTCGTAATTTAACAAAACTGATGTTATGATTGTGTGTTTAACTGTACATAATACAAATTCCGTTAGAAACTGAATGCTATACAATAGCATTTTTTTGCATTGTTTCTGCCATGTTTTTCAAAAGTGCTAATTTCATTTTAAACTATTCAATACTGTAGGTTTATCTCTTTTGTACTAGCGCTCTCTAGTGGACATTCTAAAATTTTGCCTTGTCACCCACCTGCTATACTCGCTTTTGGTGGTCTTTTGGTATTTGATGACAACACGTACATATTGGCTGTTTTAATTCAACTTCACAAAGAAACTATGGCTGTTATCTCCTTTGGTGACCATCTGGCTGATTAGGGGCTGTTTGAAGTACAGAGTACTCAAGTTTCCAGTTTTCTTCAAAGACGATAAGAGTCAACATTTAGACTTTGACATTCTTGTACAAATGATTGTAATATTTTCACTTGTATGGCTATTATATCGTTGTCTGGCCATGAGAAATGCAAAGAGGAGACTTGACTAGCCTGTTCTGCTGTATGCCAGCTAGAACTCAACTCCTTGTGTACCAGCTCATCATTTTTTTTTCTTAATGTAATATATTATGTGGTCTTCCAGGTAATACCGGATGGGATTTTGAAATATATACATCCTTCACAAAGTCAAGGATTTTCATTTAAAAAAAAAAAAATCACAACTGCATCATGAATGCACAGAATGAAACATATCATTCAAACAACTCCCTGTAAAGAATCGCTCCAACAATACTTGCATAAATCTCTTCAATAAATCATCTGCTATATACAGGAGTACATTAAAGTGGTACATGTAAAGCTTGTCCAGGACCAGAAGGTGACTTGAACAGCAGTAAAACTAGTGCAGTGACTAAATATCCAACCAACGGGTCTTTTCTTTCAGACGAAATATTTGCAAAAATTAAATGTCCCTACACAGCAGCCATCATTTAAGTACATGTATTTTTTTCCCTCTTAAAAATGTGTTTTGTTATAATGGTGGCAGGTTTTCACTTCTAAGCTGACTCACAAGGCAAAACATTTTAGAGAGCATCCGTCGTTCCAGTCGTAAAACAACTCTCAGAGTGAGATTTGCATTTGCATCCAGGTTCACTTGGTTGTTAACACACAAAACTTCATAAGCAGATGACAGCGACGTAAGTAATTCACGTTATCATTGTTCAAAGAAATGAAAAAGGATCGATCTTTTAGTACAGAAATGCGGACCACAAAGCTGCCGTTGTTCTGTTTTAAAGATTTTTTTTGCCTTGAAACACAGTGAGTGAATAAAAACTCACATCATTACAATAATTAATGCACAAATGTAAAGACAAAAGCACATACAGTATCTAAAACCAAAAATGAGACAATCAAGACCATTTTTTTCTGTATTTTTCTTTTGATTTCTCTCACTTAAGTTTAAAATACACATTAACCAGTGGCAGAAAGTTCACAAAGACATTTGGACTCCTAGAAAAACAAAAAAGAATCAAACAAAAGAAGGAAAGAAAGAAAGACAGTTTATTCCAGCCCATTTTTTTTTCTGGTTGTACTGTAGACATCAGAGTCAAGCCCAAGACGGTCCAGATGGGCGGGGGTCAGTTTGACAGCACACGAGACAACTGCTCTTGCTCGGTCCACAACGGGACTGCATGATTGTGCTGTGTGGTGCTGGCCAGGTGACAGTTACCATGTGACCAAAGATGGGTCATACTGCGTACGTTGTGAGAGGCACTGCTTCACGCCATTCACGCTCCATCTGCTTGAGTGGTGTGAAGGGATGTTTGCTGTACACTCTTCACCACATGGGAGCCGAGCTATTTCAGTCAGGACCCACGGTGGATCATGTGAGGTCAGGGGCTCAGGGAGCACGCAAATATGGCTGCAGATCTATGACCAAGTGAGGGGATATTTTGGCGCGGGTCGGTTTCAGTGAAGGCTTGGTGATAAAGGCCTCGGGGCTGTAGATCCAGCAAGCGGAGCTGGGCGTATGGATAAAGGGACAAAGTGTGTGAGAGGACGGGAGTCCAGTGGTGAAGAACAAATTCAGACAGGATCCAGGAGAAAAGTCGTCTTTCCACCGTAACAGACACCTGACACCCAAACAGAGACAATGTAAGTCATGTTGCTGTATTTTCAACCAACATAATTCTAAAGTCAGATGAGGATTTTGAATTATTAAATAATTTGGGGTTCACCTACTACATTACTGTTTGCCCAATAGACTACCACTGAAATTTCATGAGAATGTGAATATGATCTTAATTGTTGGTATAACAAGATTTAATCTAAATGCTTAAACAAATAGCAAATGAAGAGTTGTATTTTCTGACCAAAATGCGTTCATTCAACCTAATTGAAGGCAGTTTAGTACATGCACATAGTACATGCTCTGTTGAGTTGAGTCAAACTGTAAATAGTTAGATATTCTAATTTAAATTCTGTATAGTTTAAGGCTTGCAAATTTAATCAGAAAATTAAGTTAATGATGGGCACTTAAAAAAAATGCAAGAACAACAAAATGGCACATTGGGCTCACCAAGGTAAATCTACAGTTAAATGATACATTACTTGCCATAAGGTTTTAGGAAGAAAAATAGCATTTGATGCCTGACGTAAAACTTTATTTTGAACAGAAATACTTTAAACAGAAGTAAGTTCCTTACTAATTAGAAGATGTTCAGACAAAAAAAAAAGGAATACAATATTTGGAATACATGAAGGATTTCCATATCCACCCATCCATCCATCATAAAGTAACTGAAGGCAAGCTAAAGTTAACATCATTTACTGTAACTACTGTGTGTAATTTTATCAGCATGATTGTAGAAATGGTGATTCTACATTTTCCACAATAGATATAACTGCTTGCAATGAAGAAATGCTTTTCCATGAGAATGGATGCTCTGCTTAAAAGGAAACAATGATTGCTTTGAGAAGGTTGATGTCTGGAACTTTACCATGACAAGGACAGCTCTGACCGCAGACAGATATCACTCCACTTGTTATCTACAGAATATCTTGTCACACAGCATGCTTTGCCACACATGTACTAATCATGCACACACATCAAAGGACAAGTACACTGGGTTCTGGCCATGTTTTTTTTCTAGGGCGGCAGCCTTCATATAATTAGAGACTTCTGAATCAAATTAAAAGAGAGAGTTCGGAGAGGCTGCTGTAGAGCGCAGTAAAATTGTACTAGAGCAGTCCTTTTCCATTTTCCTCATGCATGATCTGTAAAAGAACGCCGTTTCTCCTTTTTTTATTCATTGTTTCTTACAAATGTGTAACAGGTGAACCTGACAAACTTGATGTGGCAGCACAGTAGTACCAGTTAAGTGTTGGTTTTCCAGTGATTTCTTTTCACCCCGGACTTTCAAAGCCTGCCAGCATTCACTGGTTTATTGTCAGGTTCGCCTGTCAGACGTTTGTGAGAAATTATACAAAAAAGAAGGAGAAAAGAATTTTTTTTTCTTTCTCATGCATGAGGAGAACGAAAAAGGACTGCACAAGTACAATTGTATTTGTTCAAGAGGTCCCTAGGTACAAAAGTCATTGCTGCCCTGAAGGATGGGGGGAGACATTTGGCAACAATCTAAACAATTGGTTTTCGATGGTAAGGAATGCAGTTTGGAGTCCATGTCGTTATCTCATTCCTCAGGAACAGAATGCGCGACGGGTTGGGTCGCGAAACCCTCGTAGGGCCACGGGCCTGTCTCTTTCTTGCAGCTAATTGGGACGCATCAAATCTTATTCTTCACAACCAACAGTAACAGAAAACATTCATCCGAATCGACTAACATACTGATCACATACCAAACATACTAACTGATTGCTCTTTTCACTCAGTGTCCAAGATATGCGTTCAACGGGACAAGAGAGGGCAAAGTGGGAGCACTCGTCAGCAAATACTTCAAGGATCCAGTGACCCTTTCATCAACCGACCAAGGTAAACCCCAAAATACAAGAACCAAGCCAGGAGCTCACACCTGCTCAACAACCATATTACAGTGCACCTGATCCCTTCGGTCAATCCCAAAAGTGGGGAACCCATGGAAAGGAGTAACTTTATGGGGAAGTACCTGGTTGGCTCCACTGTTGGTGGTCACCATTGCGCTTGCATTTCAGGCCCTGGTGACCTACTTCCGGGCGAGCAAAAAAAAAAAAAAAAAAAAGGAGCAGTATTTTTACCTGCCTTAAGGGCTCTGTGAGCCATGCTTTTTCTGGCCCCTCACCTAGGACCTTTTGTGTTTAATGCACTTGACCTTGGGTGTGCCTGCCAGGGGCATAAAGTTCCAGACAGCTGAGCTCCTAAGATCATTAGAGCACACAAATCTC
Organism: Hippichthys cyanospilos; assembly: GCF_059441005.1. NCBI lineage: Eukaryota > Metazoa > Chordata > Actinopteri > Syngnathiformes > Syngnathidae > Hippichthys > Hippichthys cyanospilos. Next base: position 4,397,765 of record NC_142374.1, read on the forward strand.
TCCACCATGATACGGTGGCAGCTCAAGAATGGGGACATCTTTCCTAAGACATGGATTATTCCATGTATTTGTAAAACAAACAAATGATTATCAGATGATATACAGTACTACAATGTAAATCAATTAGTCTAAATAATGATCTAACTTCAACTCAGAAATGTCTAACTACCTAATATAATGGGCAATGAGTCAAGTTTGATTGTGTATCATATAATCTTTTATTGAAGTTAGTGTAATGGCATTATGGCAGCAATTTGTCTCAGTCAGAGGACCTCTCATGCACCCTAGTTAAGACTGATCGTGATCAGACATTACAAAAAGACTAATAAGACATTAATACAACTACATTATTACCCAGACAAATTCTCAAATATGAACAGATGGTTTCATCAAAGGAATCAACAAACACAAGATGTCACAGAGCATTTATATAAATAACACTGAACCACTGCTACACACACAGTGTGTCACTCAAGATGCATGGTCGCGATGATGTGAACATACTCACAGAGCTACTGATTGTTCCCATTTGGGAATGGTCGTGGGGCTGGGGGGGCTTCAGCAGATGGTTTCGAGGTGTCGTGAGTTCTGCTGGGAAAAGGTAGAAGAAAGCTTCATTCACAAGTCTCAAAATGCATCAGGTATCAGAACACATAATCAAGAAAAATGTGTGTCTAACAGGTGGGTCGTTCCACTGCCGCGGAAGATCTTCGGGCTCAGGAGGGTAGGACATCCAGGACGGGCTACGATATGAAGATGGAGGCGACATGACAAAGTAGTCTGAGTAGCCAGGGTGGTTAGCTGATATAGCATACACTGCTGTTATCGGGTTTCCTGTGACATAGAAACGTAAAGTGTTATTGTTAAAGACATTCATTGTCAGCCCTCAGATTTTTTTTTTCTGTCATTATGAAGTACAGGTACTACATTTTAAAAACCCATTCAACAATTAAATCTTTTCTAGTAACTTTGACAAAGGCAAATTATATATTTACTGTATACAAAACAATTCGTAACACAATCCATGATTTCATTTTTGAGCTCCAAGAACATGTATACACTTATCTTACCTGAGTAGGTGCTGATGGACTGATCAACAGTAACAGCAGGGAAGGTAGTCCTAGATAGTGGCAGGTAGGGGGGGCCATTGTGCTGTTGGTCCTGGAGATCTGAGGCCTCAGACACTCGAGGCTTCAGGCTAACATCGGGAGTAGAACTGAAAATTGTTAAATTAACAAACTGTTAATTTGATTATTGCCGTGAGATATCAGTTGGAGTTAGTTTGGTTGAATAGGTAGAATTGTAAATTAAATGTTTTTTTTTTCTTTTTCCAATAACTAATTTTCAGCAGGGAAACTCAGTCTCCTAGTCCATCCATCCATCCATCCATCCATCCATCCATCCATCCATCCAATCTCATGAAATAAACAATTTGGAATACTGTATGTCAGGCATGTCCAAACCCGGTCATGGAGGGCCACCTATCCTGCATGTTTTTGATGTTTCGGTCATCCAATGCAGCTGATTCAAATGATCAGGTTTGTTGTCGAGCTTCCGCTGAGCTTGCTGATGACGGATCATTTGAATCAGGTGTGGTAGGAGAACAGAAATCTCCAAAACATGCCGGATAGGCGGCCCTCGAGGATTGCGTTTGTACTGTACATGCCTGCAGTTTGTGAAAATAAGCTAACGTTAACGTCATTTACTACTTGTACTATGTGTAACTTTATGAAGCAGCAGTACTTGTTAAGTGTTGGTTTTCTAGCGATTTTTTTTCATCGCAGACTTTCAAATCCTGCCAGCAGGTTTATGGAGTGGTTAAAATTTAGAGTATGAACTGCATGGCAATAGGAAGACAAATCTAATGTTGAGCAAAGCGGTGGGGGATAAGACAGTTAGAGAGGTCGCTGAAATGTAACTGGAATTTCACCTGCAGGCTAAAAAAAAAAACGTAAAAACGGCCCTTGGACAGCCAATAAAGCAGAAAACATGAAACAATCACTCTGTTATGTTTGTTGATGACAAAAGTAATATCCCTCTTTTTCCACCAGATGGCAATCTGAGATTTATAAGCAGCTCAGTGCGAAGCAAGAACGCTCACCAAATAGAAATGAACAAGCTGCTTCCTCTAATGATGCACACGTATGATGGAGAGGTGACTGAGATACTGCTCCTTTTTATTCTGCACCTTCTTCCCACTGTTCTTCTTGTATGCACACTTCTTCAAGTCTCACAGATTGCGATGGCTAGATTACACTCAAAGCCGCATTTGGATTCATTTTGAAGTCTTGCAAGTGTTCTCATTTATCCGTCTATTTTCTTTATTGCGTGTCATGGTAAAAGTCATGGGGTACTAGAGCCAAACCAAGGTGCGGTACACCCTGAACTCTAGGTTACTTACATAAAATAAAAAATTAAAATTTGGTAAGGGGCAATGGACAGACATTGACCATGAACTTATAACATTAAGAGAGGGGAGGGAGTTGACGTGTTTCTGGGTTCAAAGGGAGGATATACTTGAAAAAGGGAGTAGATGGCTGCTTGCAGGGTAGATAGTAGTTTTGTCTGGAGACTATATGAAACAAAACTCCCCTTCTTCTTGCCGTCTCATTATTGACAGCATTTCCATAAGATACGTATAGCACTATTTTGGCCAATATTCTTATCTGTGTGTATTTGCATTCAGCCATAGCAATATGGCCAAATTTCATTTTAAAGTAAACAATCAATTGAATATCATTTATAAATATACACTGCATGTGTATGTGTGTAAATACTGTATTTTTCAGACTATAGGCCACGACTTTTTCATCATGATTTGAACCCTGCGGCTTATACTGCAGTACGACTTATCTGCTGGGTTTTCCCGTCGGTCAGGCGAATGTGTGTTCAAGGAGTCAGTTCATAAAACAACTATGAAATAGAACTGCGCTCAAGAAAAGCTTTAAAATGTATTATTAAAAATATTTTTTTTTAAATGTCTAAATTGAAAATGATCTTGTATAAGACTGTGTGAGGTGTAAATTTAATATCCGGTATACAGTATAAATTATTTTATTTATAAATTTATGATTGTATAGAGAGTATTTATTTGCAGTGTGTGCAATTTTCACTAAAATGACCTGTCAATCAAACAACGGGAGACAGAATGTTATCAAAGTATTGATTTTGAGTTTTAACGCCTAAGTATTCTGTTGGTTAAATCCATCCATCCATTTTCTATAAATACAATGTTGGGAATAAATATGTTGGTATGTTCAGTCAGTTACAGAGATGACTTTGCAGTTGATAGACAATTTTAAAAAATATAGAGAGAAAAGTTTAATTTTACCACCATATGTCTGCGGCTTGTCGTCCAGTGCAGCTCATCGTTGGCAATAGATGTTTTTGTTTGCTCAATTTTTGCTGCTGCGGCTTATATATATCGAATATTTGTGGAAAGACATTAATTCACTACTCTTCGCCCTCCTTGAGTAATAATCATGCATGAAGTGTAGTTTATTTGTTGCTAAGGAAGCTAGAATTACTGGCTCGGAGGAACAACTTTAGCGCTGTGCTTAACCCCGATAGCTACCCACAGTTCATGTGGCACAAATTAGCTTAGCGCATAGCATCCCTCAGTTGTTCCAGAGCCACAGGGAAGCAGGGAGGGTAAATGGATAAATGTTCAATGTAACCCAACCCCTCCCCCTTTTTAAGCACCTGATTAAAAATACTGCTGGCAGCCCTATGCTCAGATATGCTTGAAACACGGGCAGAAATATATACTATGTAGTGTGTATACCGTACAGCCCTAATTTGCCTGCTAACTAATACCGTCTCAGTGAAGGTCCAGGCGGAGCTCCTGGTCTTGAGGGGACAAGCGGCGGAGGAGACCCAATGCCCATATCAGGGAGTTGTGTGAACCGGAAACCCTGCAAACACAAAAGCATCATTATTTTAATGACTTTCAATACATATTTTGTAAGTTATGCTTTTACATAAAAATATATACTATATAGGACTTTATTGATGTAGGATCTGAACATCTTTGTAAAGGACACAAAGACAAGATATACTAAAAAATGTTATGTGGTGCAAATAGACTTATTAGTAGTGGTGTTGAATTCAGAATTGGTTCAGTGTTGGTTCAGTGGAAATAGTTGTGTGCCTCTCTATGCGCGATGTGATTGCCTGGTGAGGGAGGGAATCTGCCTTGTCCCCAATAGTCATCCGAGGCAGGCTTCAAATATCCACCACTCTGAGCGGTATTGAAAATTGATTGATTATTAATTAAAGAGACTCTATTTCTCACCGGTTTGGGCAGGCTACACTGGTGCAAATCTTCATAGCCCAGGCTTCTCTGCCTGCTACCACGAGGGTGGTTCATAGTCCCAGGGGCACTAGTCACTCCGTCGCTGTAATGACTGGTGTGAGACGGATTGTAGGCGCTGTGGATGTGATGGTGGTGATGGTGGTGCCTACTCAAAAAGAGAGAAATATAATATCAATTCTCTCCTGGGTTTCCACTTGCTCTCCAGCATACTGAATGTGAATTTTAAATTTCAAATACTTTGCTTTCTGCATATATTTACACAAAAAGTTCAAATACAGCCTGAGGCCTGATATTATGTCTTACTGCAAAAGTACTGAAAACTTGTGGACGTGCCACATGATTTGCATCGTTATGTAAAACAACTTTACTTGGTAGGAGGAGAAGGTGGGTCATGGTCAGGGGGTGCCAGGCTGAAGGCGTTGCCAAGCAACATATGCATTTGCGTGCGGACGTCGTCAATGGATGGCTGAGAGCTCAGTGTGGAGGAGTCAGAGCCGTGGTGAGCTTTCACCCCCAGGCTACCATTTCCTGTGCCAGTACATCCACCTCCATAGCCAAGAGAGCTCATGAGATGGTCAACATTAGTTTCCTCAAATGGCTCGGGCTCACCCTGCAAACAGCAATGAGGCTGGAGGGATCAGTATTCATGACAAAGAAGACACGGTTGATTAATGTTCTCTGTTAATTACGTCAGTCTCTAAAAAAACATCAGCCTATTCAATTACAAAACTTTGATTCGTTTTTCCTGTTAAAATGTGTAAATCAAATCACACCGACCAGAAAAAGTAGGGTATGTGTATAAGGTCACAAAACATCTTCAGGCTAGTTTGCAGGAATGACACATTTTATATTCTATCTAAGCTCTTGGTTCCTTGGAGCTTTTGCCAGCTTCTCATGTTACAAAAGGGTTTTAATTGCTGGTCATTACAAACTGCTACACAAGGAAACATTGAGGAGTGACGATGCGGGTTGACAGTTTTATATAAATTTTGCAATATCAGTTGCTGTGATCATTGATTTGTCACCTGTTTCATAATGGCCATGTAATCGTAAACGTTTGACGTGTTATTTTTTTGAAAGACAATGTTCTGTATCTACTGCTGTGACTGGTTTCTTCATTGATGAATCAGTTGCCCTGCAATCCCGATGGTCTTTTCATTTGCGTCTAAACTGTCATTGAGAGTCACTTTGTGGTGTGTATTGTATTTGTTAGAGGTTGCTTGTGTTACCAAACTGATAGCTACAGTACCTTAGCTATTATGCTATAATGCTAACATCACGCTAACTGTGGGTTAACTACTTGAAAAAGTTTCAAAACTTGACTTAAGTCAATTATAGCTCCCTTTTAATAACACCGATAGTGTGTTAATACAGCCAAACGTGTCTCGAGCTCCCTGACAAAATTTGACGACACCACATTGAATGTTGAACAATGCTGACTGTTAGAAAGCCCACATTGTTTATATGTTTGTACTTTCGTTCGATGTGCTGTTTGCGTGCGATGTTGTACATTCCCATGCTGTGAGCATTCCGTGAACGCACCACTAGTTTAACGTGAATGACCCACCGTAGTTTTCTTTTTCTTCCTCGTCCGCGACACCGTTCAGTCCGTGACGTAGTTTGATAAAGTTGCTTATAACGCACATTCCAGCACGTTTGTGATTGTGTGTATGTGACGAAAGGTGAGTTTATTTCCTTGTAACGTTCAATTTGGACATTAGTTGTGTGTTATAGAGCAGGTGTATGCTTGTGTGTGACGTCCATTACTGCGCTTAAATCGTTGTGTTCGGCTAGCATGCTAACTATGCTAATAGCGTTTCGTTCTATGAGGAAGCATTTATTTGTGTGTGGCTAGAGCTGAATACAGTGAGATTAGAAGTTAATAATGTTATGCTGCTTGTTGAGTAGTGGATTGAATGGTGTATGTACTGTATGTATGTATGTTAACATTTGTTCTTTGTCTGTATTATTGCAGACCACAGTTAATAAATGTGCTAAATGGAGCAACGATACATGTTCTTTAACTGGAGCATACACATCCATATTTGCCACTCGAAAGGGAACTAGCTGGAGACATCATAGTCAAACCTGAACCCCACGATTTATGATCCTCTCCGTTTTACTGACTGTTTTTGAAATGATGGAATTTAAAGTTGAATGTTGATGTAATTTGAAAGGCTAAATTTGCTAAATTTAGAATGAAGCTAAGATGTGTGCCATCTTTGTAGGTTAAGCAAGCACAAACTCTATAATATTTAGCTGAAATTGAGAGAAAAATGGAAGTAACAAAGAAAATGTAAATGATTTTTATTTTACTTTTATTAATATTCAAAGTTTGTGACGAAAGGACAAAAAAATAAAAAGTAATGCAAAAATGTGATTTAAAAAAATCCTTGCTGATAATTGTCAAAAAGTACAAAGTAATGCAAAAATGTGATTAAAAAAAATCCTGGCTGATATTGACCAAAAAAAATTTTGTTTAGATATTTGTTTTCTTTATAATAAAATCACATGTATTTGTTTAGGCTAGTAAAATAAGTGTGTTTTTACTTTCAGTACAATATGTGACCAACTAAAACCACTGGGAGCCCTAAACTGGCAAACACAACTGTGGCCAACATGGGATGCATAAAATTTGTCCAGCTAAAACCCACATACCCACAACCCCATATCGGCAAACACAATTGGGGGAAACATGGTAAAGACATCAAATGTCATCTTTAGAACCCACTTAAGACCCAGTCAGAAACCCATATAAACCCATATGGGCTGACACATGTGGCGACCTGGTGGAACCCAGGAGCACGAACCCATCGCGTGACGTACATGGGTCACATATAGTTCACCCAGTTAGAATCCAGTTAAGGCCCATTTAGAAACAAGTTCAAGTATATATTGAGCAAATACAAAGTGGAACACATTTGGTCTTTGCATAAAATTGCCCAGTCAAAACCCACCTAACAGCCAATCAGATACTCATGTAAGCCCATGTGGGCTGAGACATCGGGCAAAAAAGCTGAAAATTCAGGACTCTATAACCATTAATCTAATACCATTACTGACATTATAAATATTAAAACTCTTGGCTAATATAAGGTAATTCATTCTCCTCCTTCCTCAAACAGTTTGGCATATCTAGTTCTAAAATGTCCTATCTGTCAGCCATCTGAATCCATGAATGGGCTGCAATCATATGCAGTCATTGACATTCAGCAAGGTTGCTCTGTTGCCACAGCCAAGAAGCAGCAAAAAAAAATAGTTCAGTCACTTTTGCTATCACCGTTGTTTTTATGTGCCCTTATCATCCTTTCTCCAGCTTCTGCCACCTTATCTTTCAGTTATTTCTTTGCTCCCATCTTACTCTTTATTTATTCATTTGGAACCCCACCCCCATCTTCCTTTTCTCAAGGTTTGTTCAAAGTTAATCTAGTAATATCTGGTGTATGCTCAGAGAATCACTGAGTCAGAGAGAGTTTAAAAGAAGGAGCGGAAGGATTAAAATCATAAATACTCTGCTGTGAGAAGATTATCATTCAGAGCAAAATAGCAGTGTTTTACATTGGTGCCACCACCAGGGTTTTTTCATCATATCTCATAATGTATGAGTGTGAGTCACTGACTGTAAGAATTGCACCGCTATCATGGAAGTTTGTAATAAAACCAAGATTTTAAAATAGTGAAGTTTTAAGGTCAAATTCAAATGAGTCACTGCCATCAATCCATCCATCTTCTACCGCTGCCTTCCGGTGTCGGGTCGCGGGGGCAGCAGATTGAGTAAGGAAGCCCAGACTTCCCTCTCCCCGGCCACTTCATCCAGCTCTTCTGGAAGGATCTCCAGGCGCTCCCAGACCAACCGAGAGACATAGTCCCTCCAGCGTGTCCTGGGTCGTCCCCGGGGCCTCCTTCCAGCGGGACATGCCCAAAACACCTCACCGGGGAGGCGTCCGGAGGCATCCTAACCAGATGCCTGAACCACCTCAGCTGACACTGACATATTTATATAATTAGGCTATTAAAGAAAAAAACATGACCCTATAAAACGTATTTCTTATAAAGAGTATTGACCTGGCTTCAAGAAACAATGATTCATGATCGCTCTGCATACTCACATCGTAGCCATTGTTGCGGATACCTCTTCTGGCTCTCTCTCTAAGAACCAAAAGATCCATTTCTGTTTCCACAGGGCTGGGGCTGCTCAGGGATTGCCTGCTCCAAAAGGTGGGCTCCCTTGGGTGGGAATACCTGATAGACACAAGGGGGTGGAGGAAAAACAAAAGGTGATCTGCAATGACAAAGTGGTACTTGAATTATACAGCGCATTTCCTCTTTACAAGTGCTTTACGCTAGACTACTCATGAACCTACTGATGACGCAGTATCAGGAGCAACTCTGGCTTCAGCATCTTGTTCAAGGATAATTCGACATGGTCACCAAGGTAAGGGATCGAACCCGCAAACTTACACCTTGGGTGACAAGCACGCTATCGCTGAGTTATCCCGCACCAAATTGATTTGCAATGCCACAATAGTATTCAAATAGTTTCTTTTGTTGGCTATAGTAAATATGACTAAATTTTTAACCAAAAATCATAATACCGTATTTCTCCGTGTACAAGTCGAGGATTTTCTTTCCTCATTTTCAACCCCCATATTGGAGGGAGGGGGGTCAACTTATACCACATAACTCAAAACCAGACCAATTTTCCTTGAATAATATGAATTCAAAAGCGAAATAAGTAACATTATGTCATTACAGGGCTTAAAATGACTACATACTTACATATATATATATATATATATATATATATATATATATATATATACAGTATATATATATATATATATATATATATATATATATATATATATATATATATATATATAGAGAGAGAGAGAGAGAGCGAGAGAGAGAGAGAGAGCGAGAGAGAGAGAGATATATAGATATATATATATATATATATAGATATATATATATATATATATATATATATATATATAGAACCAGTGACATATAAGACATATAAGACCAGTGACATATAAGACAACTCTCACCAAAAAGCTGTCATTTCCACAAACTATTACAAAATTATCATGACTTAATTAGGAGGAGTTTATACTTGTAGTATTACTATATACATATATATATATATATATATATATATATATATACATATATATATATATATATATATATATATATATACATATATATATATATATATATACATATATATATATATATATATATATATATATATATATATATATATATATATATATACACACACTTCTAATTTGATATACTATGCATCCTTATTAGCACTTTCAAATGCATTTTCGTCATGACGAGACTGCGTGGATCATTTTTGTGGACTCTGACTGATTATGAAAAGGAAAAGACGGCTTGACTTGTCTGTTCAAGACAAAAATGCGAGAGCACTGGCATGGCACGCGTGTATGTATGTCAGTAGGTTGGGGGAGAAACACAGCAAAGCGCAACTCATCCATGCCCTGATCTCACCACAATCGTCACTTAGGTAAAGAAGGTTTCAGCAAAGCTTTTCTGGAGACCTGCATTTCAAACAAATTGGACAGGTCTGCAGATGACTACCCGTGGAAGAATAACGAGGGTGTTTGCGCAAATGACAAGCAGGAAGGAGAGGACGTCCAGAATTTAAATGGGAGGAGCTATTTGCCATGTCAGTCATGACAGCCATGCTAACTTTAAGAGCTTTTCAACAAATTCATACTTATCGTTTATTGTTGCAACATTAGTTTCAGTATTTCCGTCTATGCACGCGCACAGTTATGATATGTGTAAGCACTAAAGTCAGGGATAGACTTATACACGTGCTTTTGTAAAATTCAAGCAAATTGAATTAAAAAAGGGGGGTCAACTTATACAAAAGGTCGACTTGTACACAGAGAAATAGGGTAGATTTCTTGAGTTCCTGTGATATGGTTATTGACCTGTTAACATTGCCAAGAATGTTTGCTGATTGATTTTTTTCTGGATTATCTAAAATGTTGTATATACTACTTACATTTACTACACAGAAAATGATCAAAACTCTGATTCCCTCATTATATATGATGTCTATCATTGGCACCTCTTGTTATAGCTGACTTTGAGAGCGAGGCGAGTAGACTGCAATCTGCAACTAATGTGGAGTAATTGAGCAGTCACTGTATTACACACAAACTTTAGGTTGTATGTCAAATAGGAGTTTGTTTTTTGGTTTGTTTAAAAACAAATGAAACGTGCAAAATGAAATCCACGCCAGTTCATGCGCCACAGCTGGGCTACTACTTGCTGACATATGATTGCAATTTGAAGATCTTGTGTTGTTGTTTTTTTTTTTTTTTTCCAAGATAATAGCTTGTGAATCACATGATAGAAAGTGGGTCACGAGCGCATTAACTATAACTTTATCTGCTGGCTTTGTTGTGTTGTCGAACACCATTTATGGCTGAGAACACAGAGTTGACCTGATGCCAGATTTACACTTTGAGAAAAAAACAATTTCACTCTGCAAAACTATAATTTTTATTCTATAATCGTTATTGTTCATATTTATTTAATATGCACCAATCAGAGCAGCGCTCCAATTTTGTTCTATACCAGCTATACAATGTTAATAAATATTCTATTCTGTATTCTTCATGTTGTATTTTTCAAGAGACTGTTTAGGAACATTTTTCATTTCAAGGCTTTGAAATTGACATTCAAAGTCATTTTTTACATTTCTACTTGTGTGGTGACAGCTAATTGATCTATATTTATTCTTGATAATCGAATAATCCTTAAGCTAAATTTGAATTTGAAACGGTTCAATTCCGTTCAATGTTATTGGCCCTTCAGGAAAGCAGAGTAAGTCTTGAATCAAAATACATTTGCTTTTATTTTGAAAAACTACAAATCAACATTTTTGTCTATTTTCCAACATATTACAGACAATTACTGAATAATATTGTCTGTCCATTATCTGCATTGTCATTTTGAAATAATTTTCTAGCGTATTTTTAATACAATATATTTTAATAGAAATTGAAATATGCTTTTTGTATCTATTATTCAACCAAACAATTGAAATTAAAAGTTATTTTAAACCCTAACATTAACATTACTCCTATATACAGTCATGAATGATCATTTTACTTATTTTATTCCACTTTATTTTCAGCAGTGAGGCGTATGGGTTCAAATTTGAACCTTTTTTGTTCTAACCAGAAATACAATGCAAATGATAGCATTCACAATATTATATTCTCAACCTTTCTTCAGTGTCAGTCGTCTTCACCTTTTATGACATCCTGCAAAGGAGGCCCTCTTTTCCTCTGCAGTCATTGGCTCCTTGACTCCGTTGTCATGCCGACTATGCCGACTATGACCGTAACCGTGGCTGCCACTCTCCGAAAGGGAGAACTCTCCATAACCCTTCCTGCGGGCTTTCTGGCGCAGTTTGTTCCTGTAGTGTTCAATGTCGGACTTCTGCTTCAACCCGCCATGATTGGCCTGCAGGGGATACAGTATGTTTGGCTGTCAATAACCCAGAAATGACACATGATGCCATTAATGTTTTGTCAGGACTTTGAACTCACGTGTCATCTAAGCATGTCCACGTTTTAGTGCACTTGTGTGCGTGGAATTATTGAACCTTATACAAAAATGTGCTAGGAATTCACAGATCATTCATCCATAAAATGTTCGATGGGGTTTAGGTCAGTGTGGCTGTGAATAAGTGTGTAGACTCACCTCGCCATTCTGGATCACAGAGTCTTGGCTGTGGGAGGAGGATGATGGGTAGGAATAAGTTGGCTGAGCTGTCATAGGTTTGATGGTGATGAGCCGTAGAGAGCCTGTATGATCATCGTATGGGTCTGTGGAAGATGAAAGATGAAGGTTAGCTGTCCCTCAAGGCAAATCTGATCTTACGTACAGAAAGACGGAAAACGTTGCCATATTTTTCATGCAGCAATCTGTCTGTGTTTAATAATACTTATACAGCGTAGCATGAAAATTAATACTGTATGTCTGAAGTCGATTATATGCTTGCACGTTCGGTTAAGTGTCAAATGATTCATACCGTGGTCGAACTCAAGAGTCAATTACTAGAATAAAGACATTGTTCCCCTTTTTAGCTAGGGTGGACAAAGTTGTTTCAGCTTCATTTTCCATTTTTTTTCATTTCCAATTTATTGAACAACTTTCTGAGGAAGCAATCATTTCTTTATGGAAAGTATTATCATGCAGATTATATATAAATTTAGAAGCTAACAAAATGCATAATTCTGAGCATTGATCTTAACCGCATTTAGAAGATTTCATTTGTTTGTGAGAAAATACAGTATATGAATACATTTATATTGTATATATAACTTGTAAATGGTGTCAGTACAACTGTGCTTCATTGACTTGTGCTGAAAATAATTATATGATGACTGAAATCACTGGAGCTTAAATTTAGCAAGGTGGCATGTATTACAATATTAAACACACATCTACATTGTGAATTTGCCAAATATGTATTGTTGAAAATTGCTTCCGTTTCCTTCACTGATTTAGAAGTGCAATGATTATTTGATGCATCAGCAACTCAATCGACAATCAAATTATTTGATCAATATTTTAAAACATAAAATACTCAAATTCCTCCTAATTTTAGCCTCTCGCCAGTAAATATTCAGATTTCTTGATTCCATGAAATCAAATGTGTTGAATCAAAATAAGGCATTTAAAAATGGTTATGTTAAACAATGATCACTACTTTGGTGAATTTTTAGACATGTTGTTGACCAAACTAGTAAATCATAGAAAAAATGTTAGAGTGTGTTCTACACCGTCCATTTGGGGGAAAAAACAGTTTTCGAATGGATAGAAATTAAATCAATAAAAAAAATCAGACGAGTCAATTAATTAAAGCAATCAACCCTGAAGAGGATAAGTTGCTGGGAAATAGATGAATCAATGTGATGAGGTGCCAAGCCATGGTCAGTCTACTCCAAATCGCCCTACTGTATATGACAATTGTATTGCATTGTATTGTATTGTCCCGTTGTAAAGTCCTTTCAGGTTATGAGCTTCTCAGCATATACTGTATACAATATGCAAATGTTATTGTAGGCAACAGCAGATGGATGTCGTTGTGGTATACTCGATCTCTGATGACTAAATGCCTGACATCATAGGGCAGATGGCTTCATTGTAGGACTAAAACAGTCTGCCATTAACTCAACCTCAAACCCACACAACCACAACTCATCTCGAATGCAGTACTACATGTTTTTGTGGATCCTCTTAAGTTACTTCAGTCTAACTGCTGAGGATAGGAATGGGAGGAATGGGAGCAATAGATTTTGTGAATCAGGTTGAAAAACATCCTACACAACTTGAAGATATTGTGTATTTCCAGTGGACTATAGTTTACAAACCAAACACATTCAAACCCTGCAGTAGAGTAACAGTTGTCATTTACAGTTTAGAATTGTAGGACACTTATAGATGGCTAAATGTGTCAACCTCCAATTATAAATCAACTTTTTTTTCTTTCCCGACTCAAGCTGGTCATTTTTTTTTTTTTATATTTTGATGTAGCAGGAAGAGCACATTTGTTCTGTCTAGACAAGGGAACTATTTACCTACATCTGCAAAGGAGATGGGTGACAAAGTCCAGTCTTCAATGCAGCCTGTTTTCTTTTTCCCTATGCAACACACCTGATTCAAATAATCTTCCATCCATCCATTCTATAGGGTCGCAGACGCCTATCTCAGCTGGCTCCGGGGCAGAAGGAGGGGGACATCTTGAACAGGTTGCCAGCCAATCACAGGACACCCATAGACCAACAACAATCATTTGCGTGCCCAATCACACCATTTTTTAGGTCCAATTCACCTGCCAAGCATGTTTTTGGAATGTGGGAGGAAGCTGGAGTGCCCGGAGAGAACCAAGGCGGGTTCGGGGAGAAAATGCAAACTCCACAGAGGAAGGCCAGAGCCGGGCGGATTTGAACCAGCTCCTTTGAACTGTGAGGCAGATGTGCTATTCACTGTGCCACGGAGCCACCTTCAAATAATCAACACTGTTATTTTATTAGGCCTCTGCAAATGGGGTGAGGTGATCATTTCAATCAGGCGTGTTGGTTCAAATTAACATGAAGAACAGGCTGTAGAGGCGCTCTTAAGCACCGGATTTGGGTACCCCGGTTAAGGGTATTTAACTTAACCTACATAATGACTGAACATGGGCATAATTCCAAGCTTGCTTGTTGCCAAATATAAAAATACACTCCCATCTAAGGTTTAACTTTTGTGATACTTAGGACAGACTAAGAGATTAAAATAAAAAAAAAAAAACATGGATGTATCTGTCCAGGCTCAACCAGTATCTAGTTTTTTTTTTAGTTTGTTTGCTTTTTTTTTATCATTACTTCTGACCTTCCAAGTCTCTCTGAGCAACACTACTCTTTTCTGTATTCATTCATTTGCGTGTATAAACAACATAATCCACAGTGACCAGCAAAGAGCTGAAGCAAAAGAGAGAATGGGTAACAGTGACTAAGAAAGATTTGAAAAGAGATGAAGTCAATCGGAGTAACGTTTGTGCAAAAAGATCAGAATTTTGATTGATAGGCAATGGAGTTCCCCAGTAATCTGTTGGTGTACTGTCCAGTCCTGTTAAGTACAATACCAAATGTTAAATGTTAAATGTTACACCAAGTCGTTATGCTTACTGAGATTGATTTTGATTTCTGTCGGTTAATTTAATACATGAGCTTTGAGGGTTGATTAAAAAAGTATTTTTTATTTCAGCATTAAGGCACGGACTAGAAATTATGGTTAATGCGTCGCTTAGAAGCGGTGTCATCCAGTGGCATCACTCCAAGGCGACAACCTGTGCCAGCACGGATGTGTAAAGACTGTAACACGCTGCCCGCCTTCACTGCAGATCACAATGTCATCTGCAATGCATCATGGCCCATGGAGATTCCAGTTTCACCACATCTGCCAGCCTAACCTTCACTTTTGCAAAAAAAAATAATAATGGGGCTTCCAAAATAGACGTGATGTTTTTTGTTTGTTTGTTTGTTTGTTTTTTGCCATTGCAGACCATATTTTTAGTCCATAAACTTTTTTCTAGTTCTACGAAGACAGTGATTTTCTCTGTACTTCTCCATCAACACCCTAAAAAAACGTATCCTTCTAATGCCTCCCTTACAAATCATTGTCACTTCCTGCTCCACCACAACCGCCTCTTCGCTTTTTCGGTCTTTCTTATTTACCTCAAAGTAATCTTTACATCTATCTAGCAAACTAGTGGCACCAGCAAACACACTTTCAACTAAATCCTTAATCAGCCTAATCTGCTGCACAACGCTTTATATTTGTCCAACCTGTAAAGATCTTTTGAACTTGATCATCTTTACATCCCAGCATGACTATCATTCCGTGTAAACACTGTTTTTTTTTTTGTTTTTTGTTTTTTTCTGTGGAGTGCGATGTTATGTGGGTAAACAACCCAATGAGCGCCCCTAGCTAAAACATGCAGGATAACAATATATTAGGGTTGAGAAGCCCTGGCCAAAATTTTAAAAGATAAGTCACAAACAACAAATAACTAAAAAACAAGCCACCAGCCAAGTCTATATTACTGGTGAGTAAAAAAGATCATTGACAACATGCCTTACAATGATTTACAAATGCTAATGAATGCTTCCCTACTGTTTGTGAAAAGTAACACTATTTGCAAGGATGTTTGCAATGTTTCAAAAACCCTGGCGAAACCCAACATTAGCTAGCCTTGCATGCACTCACGGCCTGAATACTATTTAGTCATGGCTCTTCATCTTATTTGTTTCATTTTCGCCAAGTTTTGCCGTTTACGAGATAAGCTATAATGCCCAAGCTGTATTAAGGCTGAATGTAGGCTCCCTTGCAAAAAAAAAAAAAAAAAGGTTCCTGCTCTACGATGCAATCTAGCCCACGCTCAGCCCCTTTGCAACCATCATGGTGCTGTAGTGTCTCATTCTGGGCACTGAGTGTCACCCACATACATTTAAAAAACATCTCATGAAGAAGAAGTCATGGCGTCATATCAAATGCTTTGGGGCAATGTGCTAACAGCTGAGTTGTGAATAAAGTAAATTTCAAACAAAATACAAGACTGATTGAAATAGAACAGAGACAATGTGAAGGTTTGGTCATGGCTCAGATGGAGAACCTCGCCCACTGGAAACCTCTAGGGTGATTTTACCTGCAATGAGCAGCAGTATGACGAAGCTAAGTGCTAATGCTAAAGTACATTTTATTTTTGATGTCAGTGGAACGATGAGCAAGCTATTTGGCTTAAGCATGGCAACTGGTCCCTTTGGCTTGTAAGTTGCAGTGCTCATTTTCGCATTGTTTGTATAAATATATATATTTTTTGCGTATTGTTACTTTTTTTTGTTGATTAGGGGGACGCCCGGAAGAGAGTTATCGTGCACTAACCTGAGTTCCGGCTGACAGCAGTTTGGGATGATGCGCTTGTTAAACGTTTTTTCTTTTTTTTTCGATTTTTCTTCTTTTTTAGTAGTTGCAGTGCTGGTCTTCGTGTTGCTTGCAAAAGTAAGACTACCTGCATTTTGTAACATTTGTTGTTCGGTACGAGGAAGCCTGCGGATGAGGACTGAATTGTTATCGAGCACAAGGTGAGATGTGACCGGTCAGCGCCTTGGGACGACGTACTTCTTGCTGGCCGGATCAAACCTCCACGCGGCCCACAGGCCGTATGTTTGACACCCCTGATCTACAGCGTGGTGAAACAATATAAACCTTGTCCCTACACAGTACTGTACTAACTACTTTTTCGCCACCTGGTCTGCCTGGCATACCATATATTATCTTCTAATCATGAGGTCAACCAACTTCCTCACTGTTCCTGTAATAATTCCAACATTCAAAGTCCCGCCCTTTAATATTTTCTAGACAGACGGAGGGACGGACAGAGGTATTATTATAGATGGTATAATAAGTTTTGATGTGTCAGAAAAAAACTTCCATAATAGAGGGGAATAAGTGTAAAATTCAAAATCATTGTCTTTGAAGAGAACTAATGCAGAGTATTTTTAAAACATGTACACAGTACAAATTACACACATGGTATGTTAGGGGTTTTGGCCAAGTTGAAAAATGTTAATTGTACGAATGAGATGTATAAATGCATGGATGAAAATTGGTGAGATGACCGGTCCAAAAAAACGTGGTGGCGCCCAAATTGTTTTTCTTTCAAGAGTGCAGCCATTTCATTATGACTTCAATGTATAACAGGACATTTCTTATAATCAAAACCATGGGTTTATAAACAAAATGTGGGATTGAGTGTAACTTAGAAGCCATTTTGAAATGACAAGTTAAAATGGTGTTGAGGAGAGTTAAATAATTAACCTCAAAATTTCTGGCTAATTTGGTCCTCAAATAAGAATCCATCCAGTTAAATTTGGGCACCAGAAATGACCAAAATGACATACAATGCCAGACTACCCTGCGTATTTACCGAGGCTTGGGACCAACCTAGAATTTACGCTGCCTTGTGCCCTCAATTGATTTGTATTACTGTAGCTAAAGTAATAATGTTTCCTTTGATGTTCCTGTCAGTGTGTGTCATCACCGACAAGCGGGATGATGCGGCAGCAGACTGAGTCACTGTATGCATAATGGTCTTTTGATCGTATTCACTTCATTAGTTCACAGGAATTATCCTTTGGGCAAGATGTCACTGAATGAAGTGTCACAAATGTGTTGCATGAGATGGGCCTGTGTACCCAGTGATTACTATACACTTTAATTAGCAACCTACTGTTGTGGGCAGAAATACTGGAGATAAAGACTTCCTCACCATCTGGGTCTTTTTGCTTCATCCCTTGTCGATCTTTCTCCCTCATTTACTCATCAGCCTTCCGCATATTTCACTCATATTTTTTTCTGCCCCGTCATTCACCTTTGACCCTCCCTCTCACCATTGGTGCTCCTCTTGTGTAGATCCTCCTTGCCGTTCTTGCAGCTGCTGCCAGTGGCTGTCTTTCGGGCCGAGGAGCTCTTGCTGGCGTTCAGCTTCCCGGAGCTGTTACTCGACATTGAGCCATCCTCGCTTGGCAACCGCCTGTAGTCGCCATGGTAACAGAGAGGGTTGCGGAAGGCGAGGGGGACGGGGGGTTAGTCTCAGCATGTATAAGTACACAGAGCAAAGAGGAATGGAAACTTGTTCAATAAAAGATGATCATTTCACATTTAAAATATTTGATTCGTTCGATGGTACAATAATAACATGTTTTTCATATTCAAGTGTCGTTTTTGCAACCCAAATAGATACAAGAACGTAAAAACTATTAAGGCAATACCAAATAATAAATGGGTAGATTGTTGCTCTCTTACTGTCTTATAGTTACCCTTTTAAACAGTATTGTTTTTAAATGGCACAATTTTGGAAGAAAATTCTCACAGAATTCCTGAAACACTAGAAAAAAAATAATTTAAAAGCCCCAAAAAACAGATGCAAATGTAATACAGACCTCTTCTGCCTCATTTTTATTACTACAGAAAAGCTGGTGTTGGTTCTTTGATAATGTTAATGGTCCTCATTAATATTACCCCATAATGTATTTTTTTCTGTCTATCTGTCTGTCTATCCATCCATCCATCTCACTGCTACCCCATTGCAGGCAGTACATAAATTATAGAGAAGAATACTATGTAAAGTAAAAAATAGACCTTTTGCTTTTGTATTTGTTTTTATTCTTATGCCTCAGAGACACCAAGCTTGTGAACCGTGTGCATGCCCCAAAAGACAAACACGCAGACATGCACGCACACACACACACACACGCGCACACAGACACAGCCTTGAACCATGTAAGCCACAATAGATACACCATGTGACAGGTCCATCTCATCTACAGGTGGTGTGACGTGCACATATTCTGTAGATCAGACTACTGCCGCAAGGGAGGCTAACACATTGACAAATACACACAAACACACACCGTGGCCTGTAAAGCGGTTGATACAACTGGAGTTTCGTTTAAGGTCAAAGGAAAAAAGAATGCTCCATGTAGCCAAAATTTAGTGAAGAATTTTGGAAAGAATAGAAATTGAGCTCTAAAATGCATGCCTTGCTTTTTAGTGTCAATCTTAGTTAAGGGAGGATGTGATTATTTTAAGCAATCAAATGTTGTTTGTTTCAGTAAGAAAGAGAAAATATTGTGGTAACTTCAAAACGCAATGGAAAATATATTGTATGCGCTACTTTCCACACAGAGCTGTTCCTGAACAATTTAGGGTCTGAAGCAGAATTTTTGAGGGAGGCCCTGCCTTACACCATCTCTCTCCATCCCCAAAATATCAGAAGGTACAAAATGACCAGCGGCATAAATGTGCCATTTGAAAACCTGTAAATAGCATGAATAAAATAAAATTAATTTGCCCTTATTGAATGAAAATGACACTAACCTAAAAGTAAATCCGTCAACAAATCTAAAGTAAAGATTTATGTGTGTGCCTTTTTACCAGCAAAAAAACGTGTCTGCATTTTTTGGATTCAAAGTTTCCGTGGTCATTGTATAGTTTGAAACACTGAAACAAGGAGAGTTACGGTAGCAGAGAGAACAATCAACACATTATAATCTGGTGTCCCTGGTAGTTTATGGATGGTGTGAATAGCCAGCAGGCCTGTTCCAAAATAGAGCTTGCCAATGTTGGGACACTATGATTTCCTCAAAATTGAAGAAATAATCATTTGAAAGTGTGAACGGATATTTCCTCTAAAAGTGTTTCACCAAGGTGGGCACTGTCCATCACCGTCGGACGCCCGTTTTGCCAATGGACTGACGGATGACGGGAATGCCCCAAAAACGGCAAATCAAAAATGTCGGAAGTATATGTTCCATCCGTCGCTGTAATTGTTGGGTTAGGTATGGCGTCAGATATTAGTCAGACATCCGTCAGCCTGCTATGCCCCTTTTTTGATGACTTGGATAGAATTCAACAGACTTGCGTTATTATCTCGTCTGTTGGTGCAGCTTTGTAACGCGAAATGTAATCAATGTGACATTTCACTTTGCAGCACCACCATATAATGGAGACGCATGAGAGAATAAATGGGATTTTGGTCTATTCACTGCTCAGTAATAACAGCTATAACACTATACACCTTACCAGAGATTTATTTGTAGTCATTCCCTTTTTCACCCCCGGTTTCAAAAACCAAAACTGTATACAATCTCTCCGACCAAAAGTTTAAAGTGATGTTTAGAATTAAGTGTTAAGAGATTTTGTTGTGTGATATTTTGCTTTTTAAAAATGTTTTACATGAAGAAATTGCTTGCTGAAAAGTCATAACTAGAGAATTCTTGGATGCCGTTCAGGCCCGTTCCACTACAGTCCTTTACACTCTTTCAAGCAACCAACGGCCTGCACCCAATTTGCATTCTGCTCTTGGCCATGAAATGCAAGATTTATGGTTTTTAAATGATCTAATTATTTTTTTCTAGTAAATTTAAACTCAGCAACACTTTGGCTTACTTGCAGTGTATGTGACAAATACAATTTACACCAATTTATACAAATGTAAATGAAACCATCTTCAAAAAATGTAAGACAGGCAGGTATAAAGAGAGAGTTGACGTGGACCCAATCAAAGTCATGTGAGGCATGTTAAAGTCATTCATTGAATATGCTCGGAAATAGTGCTGCTCACGTTCTCTGAATTCCCACAGATGTAAGATATAAAACATATATTTGTCAAGTGTTTCAACTGCAGTATAACCCATGAACTACAAACTTGTTGATGAGTAAAGTGTAATAACAGAAAAAAGAACTATTATGAATGCAAAGGTGTCAAATTTAGCCTCTAGTGTTGGTGGAAGGGTGGTCAAAAATACAATGTCAGACTGACGGATGGACGATTACAATTTCGCCTGATTCGCCTGACTAGAAAAAAAATGACGATGCGACGATGATGTAAGGGGGCGGGGCTTGGGCCTCTGACGATGATGGAAAGGGGGTGGGGCTCGGGGCTCTGATGAATGTCGGACCAGCAAAAAACGTAAGTTGCCCGCCTCTGGTCTTGCATATTGATGAATGTTATTGTGAGAAACCATTTCCATTAACTATCTTCGTAAATAAAAAATAGTAATTTTTAAAATCAACATAAAATCCCAATATCATTAAGCAATTTGTTCAAATGTTTCAAACGAGTAGGCCTTTGCATTGATTAGTTGACAAGAATTTGCCTTCAACCGATAATTGTATGACCTCTGCTGTGAATTGATCGGACATACATCTGATATGCTCATTTGAATCGAATTTGCTAAAGTCAATAAGAACCACAATATTTTACTGGTTCCTTTTCATCCAATGAATGCATAGGGTGATAACAACATATTCATAAATAGTCATCAATACTGCTGAGGGTGTGGGTTAGGTGGCAAAATGGGAGAAGGAAGTTCCCTTTCAGTGACTTCAATCTAAGAGCCACATTTCAGGAAAACATGAACTTGTAATTGTCCCCCCCCCCCCCCCTCTTTTTTTTTTTTAGAGCAGATGTGGTACTCTATGCACCTCATGCCTCATAGTATCACATATGTGCATCAATTGTAACTCTATGTATAAACAAATGTGTCCCCTCGCGCAAAAGATGTGGCCCCCTATGGATGATGCACAATGCATGGTCTGCATTTAGCAAGGGGCGGTCCTGTTACCACAGATCCCCACATCAGTTGTCCCATTGTCACATTAAATCAACAAGTGATGAAGGAACAGGTAGAGTAATGGTGATAACCATTTACTATATTTTAGCATTTCTAATAAGCATGTGCATATGTGCTCATCTCAGCTACATTGACCCAAAAAAACAATTTATGTTCCTGTCATGTCCATTACCTGGTGCTCCTAATCCAACTTGTTCTGTGAATCAACTAATCCACCATGGTCTGGTGCCTACCTGCTCCCAATCTCCTCTGTGTTTATACTGCGAGACAGCTGCATTGAGTGAATTTTGAAGGTAGTAGCACTCACACCCTGTAGCTAAACAAAATAGCTAAGACAAAAAAGCAGACTGAGTGACTGTGAATAATATTGTTTGATTGTGAAAGGCGAATTGCCGTTTCAAGCATGTCTGTGGCATTTATAAAGAAGTCCTCAACTATCATCTTGATATTCTAGGATTATACTATTCCCATTGCAACATTAGCTTGAAGATTTGTAATTGCTTCCATTTATAGATGGTGGAATATGCCTCCCTACATGGTGTGTTAAAGCTGATTATGCTAGCATTTTATACGGTCATCATTGTTCCACTGCCTCCGGCATGGCAAAAGTCAGAGTTATGAATATACATGTGTTTATTGGCCTCAAGCGGCAAAGCACGACTAATCCCACCCCAACACATTTTCGTTTAGTGGAGTGTAAATATGAGACTGATTTGTGTGCGTGTTCTTGAATTTGCATTTGTGTAAGGAGGCAAAATGCATCTCATTTGTGACTTCCTTTAGAAAAGAGTAATCGTGAAGATGGGAAAGTGTTGGAGTCTTTTTTTAGAACAAGATTTAGAGTAGTTTGGCGAAAAATCATTCCCTTAGCATTTTCTGCATTTACCCATAGTGTACTCCAGATTAAATTCAATACATGACACAGTACACAGGCAATGGTATTCTTCCCATAATTTTAATCTATCTATTTTTGCTACTGCTTGCCCTCAGAGGATCATGGTTGAGTTGAAACTCCACCTAACTGATTTTAGGCAAGGAGCGGGGTATAGCTTGGACAGATAACCTATCAATTGAAGAGAAAATATCAGCAAACTTTCACAATCACATTCACTTTTTTTTCTTGTTTACGTATTTGTTCCTCCCTTCAATTGCAATTTCATTCAAATCTTTTACATGATTAGTTGCCAAAACAATATGCCCACAGCCATGCTCATCAGAAGTGGGTAGAGACGTGACACTGTCTCATTGACAGCCATCTTTCCTTCCATTCATCTCCCATTCAATGTAGCTCATTTTCTTGCTCAAATTCTGAGGAACCAACTCTGACCATTTTCCAGAGTCAATACTGATGGACACATCTTTAGGATTGACTGGAAAACTGTGACAATTACTTCGGTGAGGTCATTTTCTGGCTAATATCATGTCAAATTTGAGTAAATCTTACGTTCTTCCTTGCAAAAGATTATCTTTCTTCCTCATGGTTTCAATATATTACGGTACTGTAATTGAAGCTAAAGATTTCATGACTATTCTTTGAAATTGTAAATTACACCTTACTGTTATGAGGGCAATTGGAAGAGCTTGAACAATCATCACATTCACGTTTGTGTTTTCTCCATCTTTCATTGACAGACCGTGTCATCATGATACAGATATGAAAACGACAAAAGGCGAAAAGTGAGCACCATACACTCCTAAGGTAAAAACTATACATGCAGCCACAGATGCAGCGTTGTCGGATTTTCGGTGCAATCTTTGTACACCTGTTGTTCCTGGCTTTCGATCCGTGAATTCTAATCCACATCACAACACATTCCTTCTCTTGTAAAGAGCTGTTTCAGAAAACTGGTTGGTCTCATGCAAAGATTTGTGCAATCATCTAATGCCAAAATGTTTTTGGTTGATGAGGCAGTTCAACAGACATTTTGATCAACACATCAGACAACATTGATTGCATAATCGTTTGCATGGTTTTGCCAAAGCATTTGCAACTTGTTCAAAAGCAGGGAAAAGGGCTTTTTTCTGAATAATGGGCACACTGATGTAAATATTTCACAAGTAGTTTTCAATTGTCTATTCTAATCTGAGAAATGTACCAATGCTACGGAAAAAAGTGTAATTCTCAAGAAAGGAAATACACTACAGAGCTAAAGAATTCTATTTTTATACGGTGCCTTAAACACGGAAATACAGATTCAATCCACCGACACGCTCAGTCACAGAAAAAACCTCCAAAAAGCTAACAATCTGACAATCTGGCATATTGTCTGAGGCTTTACCCAGTCTTAACAAAATCTAATGTTTGCTTCCGCTAAAATGTTCTGGCTTTTGTCCTTCTGCTGTGAGGTGAGAATTGCAGCTGTTCAAGCACAGCACATCAAGTTGAGAACAGTATGTGTATCATAAAACAGTTGTTATCTTACCCTCCTTTGTGTATGTCAGCAGATGGTGGCCTCTTGTTGGCAGTGCCATCCTGGTACACCTTTTTATCCAATGACATTGACAGCGGGGCATCTCGTACAGGCAATCCCAGAACTAAAGTGTCCTTGTTTAAAGAGATGGTTTCATCACTAGTTCGGCCCATGTGCTTTTTGGCGTAGTCAAAGCCCTGAACAGGCTGACAAAAAAAGGAAAACCATGAGTCAAACACCGCAATTAAGGCCATTTCAAATTAGCAACT